>NC_048591.1:15830000-15985000 GCF_013265735.2 Oncorhynchus mykiss | reverse complement strand
TGCAGAACAGCCTGGTTTAAACCAACATTAAACCCTCTGCAGAACAGCCTGGTTTAAACCAACATTAAACCCTCTGCAGAACAGCCTGGTTTAAACCAACATTAAACCCTCTGCAGAACAGCCTGGTTTAAACCAACATTAAACCCTCTGCAGAACAGCCTGGTTTAAACCAACATTAAACCCTCTGCAGAACAGCCTGGTTTAAACCAACATTAAACCCTCTGCAGAACAGCCTGGTTTAAACCAACATTAAACCCTCTGCAGAACAGCCTGGTTTAAACCAACATTAAACCCTCTGCAGAACAGCCTGGTTTAAACCAACATTAAACCCTCTGCAGAACAGCCTGGTTTAAACCAACATTAAACCCTCTGCAGAACAGCCTGGTTTAAACCAACATTAAACCCTCTGCAGAACAGCCTGGTTTCAACCAACATTAAACCCTCTGCAGAACAGCCTGGTTTAAACCAACATTAAACCCTCTGCAGAACAGCCTGGTTTAAACCAACATTAAACCCTCTGCAGAACAGCCTGCTTTAAACCAACATTAAACCCTCTGCAGAACAGCCTGGTTTAAACCAACATTAAACCCTCTGCAGAACAGCCTGCTTTAAACCAACATTAAACCCTCTGCAGAACAGCCTGCTTTAAACCAACATTAAACCCTCTGCAGAACAGCCTGCTTTAAACCAACATTAAACCCTCTGCAGAACAGAGTCGTGACTCTTCAACATCACTCAGCCAGCAGCACATCACACACACAGCATGACACCCATCAGACTGTTTTAGGAAAGTGTCTCTCTTTGTGTGTGTGATCTGATAGATTATGTCACATAAACGCTTGAGCTCACCTAATCAAACTCTGTAGATAAACTCTGGGCCCAGCAAGTACTGAACAGGTGTGTGTGCGTGTTTATGAGAATGAAAGAAAGAAAGCGTAAGTGAGAGAGAGGAACATATCCTCATTTCTTATTCTCTACCCTGAAAAAGGGGACCATGTGACACACGCAACACTTCCCTCTGAATGACCATAATGAAAACAATGAGGTTTTTTCACTATTTTTAGTTTATTACATTTTCTCTGTGTTTGAAAGGCACTACTGACGCAATACTCCCTCACTCCTCGCCATGTGAGACACACAACCAACATGCAGGCTATTCCATTACCCTCGCACTGAGCTCTCTCCTTCTCCCCCTCACTCCCTCTCTCCTTCTCCCCCTCACTCCCTCTCTCCTTCTCCCCCTCACTCCCTCTCTCCTTCTCCCCCTCACTCCCTCTCTCCTTCTCCCCCTCACTCCCTCTCTCCTTCTCTTGCTTGTTCATGTTCTCACTCTCTCTTTCACACTCTAATCAGGACTGGATAAGTCTGAGTCTTCATCTGCAAACATAAACTGGTCTGTCAACATGTATCATGTTTCTCTCACTTCAACGGTCAGTGCAGGCCAATCCAGTGTTCTTTGCAGGCCAGTCAAGTTCTTCCACACCGATCTCAACAAATCATTTCTGTATAGACCTCGCTTTGTAAACTGGGGCATTGTCATGTTGAAACAGGAAAGGGCTTTCCCTGTTGCCACAAAGTCATCTAGAATGTCATTGTATGCTGTAGCATTAAGATTTCCCTTCACTGGAACTAAGGGGCCTAGCCCGAACCATGAAAAACAGGCCCAGAACATTATTCCTCCTCCACCAAACTTTACAGTTGGTACTATGCATTGGGGCAGGTAGCATTCTCCTGGCATCTGCCAAACCCAGATTGGTTGGCTAGATTCTTCAAAGTAGCCACCCTTTGCCTTGATGACAGCTTGGCACACTGTTGGCATTCTCTTAGCCAGCTTCACCTGGAATGCTTTTCCAACAGTCTTGAAGGAGTTTCCACATATGCTGAGCACTTGTTGGCTGTTTTTCCTTCACTCTGCGGTCCAACTTATCCCTAACCATTTCAATTGGGTTGAGGTCAGATGATTGTGGAGGCCAGGTAATCTGATGCAGCACTCCATCTCTCTCCTTCTTGGTCAAATAGCCCTTACACAGCCTGGAGGTGTGTTGTGTCATTATTCTGTTGAAAAACAAATGATAAGGTGGTGTATCACTGCAGAATGCTGTGGTAGCCATGCTGGTTAAGTGTGCCTTGAATTGTAAATAAATCACTGACAGTGTCACCAGCAAAGCACGCCCACACCATCACACCTCCTCCTCCATGCTTCACGGTGGAAACCACACAGGCAGAGAACATCCATTCACCTACGTCTCACAAAGATACGTCTCACAAACATCCGTCTCACAAAGATACAGCGGTTAGAACCAAAAATCTCAAATTTGGACTCAACAGACAAAAGGACAGATTTTCACCGGTCTAATGTCCAGTACTCATGTTTCTTGGCCCAAGCAAGTCTCTTTTTCTTATTGATATGCTTTAGTAGTGGTTTCTTTGCAGCAATTCGACCACGAAGGCCTGATTCACGCAGTCTCCTCTGAACAGTTGATGTTGAGATGTGTCTGTTACTTGAACTCTGTGAAGCATTTATTTGAGGTAACTCTGGGACTTCCTTTCCTGTGGCGGTCCTCATGAGAGCCAGTGTCATCATAGCGCTTGATGGTTTTTGCATCTGCACTTGAAGAAACTTTCAAAGTTCTTGAAATTTTCAGGATTGACTGACCTTCATGTCTTAAAGTAGTGAAGGACTGTCATTTCTCTTTGCTTATTTGAGCCTTTCTTGACATAATATGGACTTTGTCTTTTACCAAATAGGGCTATCTTCTGTATACCACCCCTACCTTGTCACAACACAACTGATTGGCTCAAACACATTAAGAAAGAAAGAAATTACACAAATAAATGTTTAACAAGGCACACCTGTTAATTGAAATGCGTTCCAGTTGATTACCTCAGCTGGTTGAGAGAATGACAAGTGTGTGCAAAGCTGCCATCAAGGCAAAGGGTGGCTACTTTGAAGAATCTCAAGTATGAAATATATTTGGACTTATTTAACACTTTTTTGGCTACTACATGATTCCATATGTGTTATTTCATAGTTGTGATGTCTTCACTATTATTCTACATTGTAGAAATTAGTAAAAATAAAGAAAAATCATTGAATCATTAGGTGTGTTAGAAAGAACAGTATATTTCCCTTGACGTAGTGATGATGATTGTAAAAAGTTGCTCAGCTTCTCCTCTAAATGTTTTTAGGAAGTCCTAGATTGAACTCCCCCAGTCGTAATTAACATAATGTGACTCTAGCTGCTGTCATCTACAGGGCTGTTGCTGGATGGAGGACTACTTAGGGACAGAGGGTAAGAATGTTGTCTATGACGTGCATGACTCCGGGCCTACTCCTGCAGGTTCTGTCCTAATTGTCTTGGCACTGTCTCGGTGGTGTAGCCTACAGCACTTATACACACCAACACTGTACATGCATACACACAGACACAGACACGGACACAGACACACACACACACACACACACACACACACACACACACACACACACACACACACAGTAGAGACCATGGAGAATCACACAGAGACGGTCATGAACTGGGGATGAACCACTGAACTCCCCATCCACTGGCAAATAATGAGGTAGTGAAAGCCCAATGTGGGAGAGCCTAGGAGCGTGTGGATATGTGTTTTAGTGGGAAATTGTGTATTTATGTGTGTGTGTGTCAAAGTGTGTAAGAGGAATACTAAGATTGAGAGAGACAGTGAAAGTGAAAGAGACACAGAGAAAGAGAAGCATAGAGAGAGAGAGAGAGAGAGAGCGAGAGAGAGAGAGAGAGAGAGAGAGAGAGAGTTGAGAGAGAGTTGAGAGAGAAAACACCTTATTTACCCTGTCATTATCATCCTATTGAAGCATGGAGATGACACACACAGAGATCCACATGAAGCCAATACTGTCTGGAACTAACCTCTAAATGGTACATCAATCCTGAAAGTGTCTGACTCATGGTGATTGGTTAATGGCCATAGTGGGTTTCCATGGCGACACCTGAAGCCTCACTCTGGTCCTACAGTGCCCTTCACTCTCTCTCTCTCTCTCGCTCTCTCTCTCTCTCTCCTCTCTCTTTCTCGCTCCAGCTTTCTTCCTCTCGTCCTGCACTGCAGATGCTCTGAGTCAACACTAAGGACAAAGCAGGACACAGAATAACAAACAGTGCTGGGAACAGCCTAAACATACAGACACAAAAACACTGAGCAACACACACACACACACACACACACACACACACACACACACTGGGCACAAGGCGATGGCATCTGAGCTATTAGGGATGAGAGGATCAGAATATGATTTCTTTGTAAATTTGAGACAACAGCTATTTTCACACACACACATACTGACTGTCAAGTCTTAACAGTGTTATGTCTAAACAGCTTAAGGATCGGACCCTTTTTTTCAATTTTCACCTAAAATGAACCAAATCTAACTGCCTGTAGCTCAGGACCTGAAGCAAGGATATGCATATTATAGATACCATTTGAAAGAAAACACTTTGATGTTTGTGGAAATGTGAAATGAATGTAGGAGAATATAACACATTTGATCTGGTAAAATAAAATACATAGAAAAAACGTGTTTTCTTTTTTTCCCCATCATCTTTGAAATGCAAGAGAAAGGCCATAATTTAATATTGCAGTTTAGACACAATTTAGATTTTGGCAACTAGATGGCAGTAGTGTGTGTGCAAAGTTTCACATGGGTCCAGTGAAGCATTCCAATACTGATCAATATTTAATATCAAGTCTGCCCAAATGTGTCGAACTGGTCAATTGATACATTTTCAAGTACATAACTATAGAGAACCTACAAATGATTACTGAATGCAAGTACATTATCTACCTTCAGAGGTGAGTGTCAAACCATTTTTCGTGACAAAAGATTTTTGTTTTTGTGCATGATCCTCAAACAGTAGCATTTGTTTTTTTTCTCTCACTGTAACAGCTACTGTAAAATGGATAGCACAGTTAGATTAACAATCATTTAAGCTTTCTTCCCATACAAGACATGTCTATGTCCTGGAAAGTTTGCTGTTACTTACAACGTCATGCTAATCACATTAGCGCACGTTAGCTCAACCGTCCAGGTATAGGGACACCGATCCTGTAGAGGTTATTAACACTATACCTGTTTCCCACTACACCAGACCAGCCTTGCCCAGGTCAGTATTGTGATGCGCTCAGCCCCTCTCCCTTCAGTGTTAGATCCATCTCCAGGTTAATGGACAGAGAAGGGCCGCCTTCCCTCCGTCAGTCCCCTAATGCTGCCCCACTGGGCCTCTCTACATCAGCACACCCCTCTATGGAATTATTCTCTCTACCTGACTGTTTCTCTACAGAGAGAGAGAGAGAGAGAGAGAGAGAGAGAGAGAGGTCAGCGCTGGCAGGAGTGTGAGTGATGGAGAGGCCAGTGGCCTGGCTAAGGGCTGGCTTTAACACATCAGACGGCTCATTAGACCCAGGAGAGGGGGAAGAAAAGAGGGAGGAAGGAGATGGACAGAGAAACACACATTTTAAGGAAAGGGATATTTTCCAAAAGAATGCACGCACACACATACACACTTTCCCACCGTTTCCTTCTGCAAGTGCAGAACAATGAGATGCAGAGAGAGGGAATGAACCAGCAGCCCTGCATATTAATATAATAATACCTAAAGTCATTACTGCAAGCATCAGCACTGTAGTAAATATACGCTAATTGCATTTGACTAATAATTAAATAGTTAGAACATGTGTGTGTGTGTCCATGGGTATCAATAGGTGTCTGTGTGTCCATGTGTCTATAATAATGTGTGTGCGAATTTTAATTACATATCACAGATAGCAGTGTTTTGTTCCAGCTCTCTGCATTCCATTGTGTGTGAGAGAGAGAGTGGGAGAAAAAAAGAAAGAGAGAGCGAGAGAGTTAAAAGGGGGAACAACACGCATAAATGAGAAGAACAAACATCTTCTCTGTTTTCTCTCACTCCTAGCATCTACTCCCCACATATTTTTATTCATGAATATTGCATGCTCTCTGATTGGTTGCCAGATCATAACATTGACAAATGAAAGGAGACCATCTGGAGCTGATACTAGGATTTGTCACGACTCAAAAGGACCAACCCACGCGTACGGACAGGACAGGGTATCAAGGACTGTGTGTGTGCACGCGTGTGTTTGTTTATGTGTGTGCGTCGGGTCGGTTTACAGATTGAAACAGGTGAATAGAAGAAAAAGATGAGGAGAGAGAATGAGAGAGAAATAGAGAGATATAAAGAGTGAGCATTTCCCATCAGTATTCCCTCATGGAGACAGAGCCCTTCGCACACACTTTCCGGTGCTAGTCCCACTCCTCCAGGGGTGAGGCTGGCAGGCTGTGTGTGGTACCCAGTGGGGGAGAGCTCTTGACGAGCTCGCTGTTATGGGATCCTGGCCCCCTATCCTGGAACTCACAACTGACACAGGAGTTGGGCTCGGGTGGGTGAGAGAGATGGAAACTTTGCTAGCTTGCAGAGCAGGTTGGTGAAAGCAAAGAGGGAGATGGAGAGAGAAGAGATGGGGGAGGAAGTAGGAAGAAGAGGGTGACCACTCCTATCCAGCCATCTAAACAGTTTTCTAAGTAAACCTAACATGGTTGCCCCCTGAAGGGTTAAACTAGCATAGCTCTGTCAGAACAAGTCCTGTCCTTTCTTTCTTTCTTTCTTTCTTTCTTTCTTTCTTTCTTTCTTTCTTTCTTTCTTTCTTTCTTTCTTTCTTTCTTTCTTTTTCTTTCTTTCTTTGTGGAATGCATGTGAATGAACAGAGAGGAGAAGCACTCAGCGTCTGTCCTGCGTTCACATTCTCCCTTACACACACACACACACACACACACACACACACCAGCGCACACACACAAACACATTTTGTTGTGTTACAACCTGCATTTAAAATGGATTAAAATTGGAATTGTTTTTTTAATTTTCCCAAATTAATTAAAAATGAAATGCTGAATTGTCAATAAGTACTGATGTAACCCTTTTGTCATGGCAAGCCTAAATAATTTCATGAGTAGAAATTTGCCATATAATTTGCCACATAAGTCACATAATAAGTTGCATGGACTCTGTGTGCAATAATAGTGTTTTTATTTTATTTATTTTTATGAAACATTTATTTAACTAGGCAAGTCAGTTAAAGAACAAATTCTTATTTACAATGACGGCCTACCCCCGCCAAACCCGGACAAGACTGGGCCAATTGTGCACCGCCTTATGGGACTCCCAATCACGGCCGAATGTGATTCAGCCTGGATCCGAACCAGGGACTGTAGTGATACCTCTTGCACTAAGATGCAGAACCTTAGACTGCTGCACCACTCGGGAGCACCTCTGTTTAACTACCTCACCCCTGTACCCCACACATACAATTATCTGTAAGGTCCCTCAGTCAAGCAGTGAATTTCAAACACAGATTCAACCACCAAGACCAGGGAGGTTTTCCAATGGCTTGCATTGGAGAAGAAGGGCACCTATTGGTAGATGGGTAAAAAAAAGCAGACATTGAATATCCCTTTGAGAATGGTGAAGTTATTCATTACACTTTAGATGGTGTATCAATACACAAGGTCACTACAAAGATACAGGCATCCTTCCTAACTTAGCTTCCAGAGAGGAAGGAAACCACTCAGGGATTTCACCATGAGGCCAAGGTGACTTTAAACAATTAGAGTTTAATGGCTGTGATAGGAGAAAACTGAGCAAGGATCAACAACATTATAGTTACTCCACAATATTAACCTAATTGACAGAGTGAAAAGAAGGAAGCCTGTACAGAATAAAAATATTCCAAAACATGCATCCTGTTTGCAACAAGGCACTAAAGTAATAAAAATAAAATATGGAAAAGCTAATCACTTTTTTTCCTGAATACAAAGTATTATGTTTGGGGAAAATCCAATACAACACATTTCTCAGTACCACTCTCCATATTTTCAAGCATAGTGATGGCTGCATCATGTTATGGGTATGCTTGTAATCATTAAGGACTGGGGAGTTTCTCAGGATAAAAAAGAAACGGAATGGAGCTAAGCACAGGCAAAATCCTAGAGGAAAACCTGGTTGTTTGCTTTCCACCAGACACTGGGAGATGAATTTACTTAACAGCAAGACAATAACCTAAAACACAAGGCCAATCTACAGTGGAGTTGCTTACCAAGAAGACAGGGAATGTTCCTGAGTTGCCGAGTTACAACTTTGAATTAAATCTACTTGAAAATCTATAGCAAGACCTGAAATGATTATCTAGCAATGATCAAGAACCAATTCAACAGAGTTAGAATAATGGGCATATATTGTACAACCCAGGTGTGCAAAGCTCTTAGAGACCCAGAAAGACTCACAGCTGTATTCGTTGCCAAAGGTGATTCTAAAATGTATTGACTCAGGGGCTTGAATGCTTATGTAAATTAGATACTTGTATTTCTGTATTTCATTTTCAATAAATTTGCAAACATTTCTAAAAACATGTTTTCACTTTGTCATTATGCGCTAATGTGGGTAGATTGTTGAAGTGTGGAATAAGTCGAGGGGTATGAATACTTTCTGAAAGCACTGTAGTTAAGGAGTAGCCCCCCCGACATTGTCAGGGGAGTGCAGAAAGAGAGAGAGAAAGAGAGAGAGAGAGAGAGAGAGAGAGAGAGAGAGAGAGAGAGTAAGAAAGAGAGGGAGAGAGAGAAAGAGAGAGAGAGAGTAAGAAAGAGAGGGAGAGAAGGCGGGAGTGAGAGTTAATCTCACCATGGATCATCATCAACATGATGAGATTCCATTGGGTCTACCACCTGTCTCCAACTGGCCAACCATCTCGTATTTCTACCACATCGGCCTCCTGTTAGTCGGTGTTGGAATGAGTTCACTTCACCGTATTACCTTCCATGTTTAAATGAGCCTGTAATGCTAATGATACACATGTTAACGGCGAGGAAAGCAATACACTATGAAAACCTCTATGTTATTTCTTGGCATAACTCATTACTGGAGACACCTAAAGAGACCTAGCTATATCACTAACACTAAAATGACTAAATAACAGAACTATCCA
This sequence comes from Oncorhynchus mykiss, assembly GCF_013265735.2. Taxonomy (NCBI): domain Eukaryota; kingdom Metazoa; phylum Chordata; class Actinopteri; order Salmoniformes; family Salmonidae; genus Oncorhynchus; species Oncorhynchus mykiss. The sequence goes on along the minus strand of NC_048591.1, from coordinate 15,975,946 downwards.
AATGTAGTAGCCAACCACAGCAGCACACTAATCTGGAACCAGCAGTTTAAACTAGCCTAGCGCTGATGCTAATCCCATTCTGCTCAGTGCCACTGTGTCCTGAGGCTCTGCACTTAATCTGAAGCGCCTCAATAAACACTCATATATCAATGGATAACCTGTCAAATATTATCACACATCTCCAGTCTGTGTCTAGAGACATAGACCTAACTGTCTGCTATAGGGTAATATACTCACATTCAGTTCCCTCCAGTGAGTGTGTGCGTGTGTTTGTGTCTCTGTGTGTGTTGTGTGTTTCGTGCGTGTTTCTGTTAAGGATTCATTATCATTCTTTCCAGTAACTGCATGTAGGGGGTGTTATTGGAAGCATACGGGGAGTATAGAGCCCACTATGGAGGGTGGATGGGTATGTGTCTTACAGGGGCTGTAGGAGGATCCACACTGTACGTAGGGAAAAGGAGGGTAATAGGTTAACTGTGTGTTTATGATTCTGTGCCATCCTTCCTCACATCCTTCCAACCTCCCTCCCTCACTCGCTCCCTCTCTCTCTCGGTCTCTGTTCCTCTCTCCAACATTAGTGTTGATGTCTGTGTTGTGGGGCCCTGCGGTGTGATATTGAACATGTGCAAAAGATTCACGCCCCACATATTAGAGCTGTTTAAAATCAGAGGAGTGTGTGTGTGTGTCAGGGGTGTGGATTACTGCAGGGCTGTCTGGGGCAACAGTGCAGAGGAGAAGGAGGGAATAAACCAACCTTTTCTCGCTCCAGTTTCCTGTGGGAGTAAAGAGGGAAGAGAGAGGGGAGGAAGAGGGGAGAGTGAGGGGAGGAAAGAGGGAAGAGAGAGGGGAGGAAGAGGGGAGAGAGAGGGGAGGAAGAGGGGAGAGAGAGGGGAGGCAGAGGGGAGGCAGAGGGATGAGAGAGGGGAGGAAGAGGGGAGAGAGAGGGGAGGCAGATGGACGAGAGAGGGGAGGAAGAGGGGAGAGAGAGGGGAGGCAGAGGGACGAGAGAGGGAAGGAAGAGGGGAGAGAGAGGGGAGGAAGAGGGACGAGAGAGGGGAGGAAGAGGGGAGAGAGAGGGGAGGAAGAGGGGAGAGAGAGAGGGGAGGCAGAGGGGAGGCAGAGGGACGAGAGAGGGGAGGAAGAGGGGAGAGAGAGGGGAGGGAGAGGGGAGGCAGAGGGGAGGCAGAGGGACGAGAGAGGGGAGGCAGAGGGGAGAGAGAGGGGAGGCAGAAGGACGAGAGAGGGGAGGAAGAGGGGAGAGAGAGGGGAGGCAGAGGGGAGGCAGAGGGACGAGAGAGGGGAGGAAGAGGGGAGGAAGAGGGGAGGCAGAGGGGAGGAAGAGCGATTCCTGAGTTTGTCTCTGTCAGTGAACTAGTTGGACTTTTATTAGAGGAGGTCTGTGCATACCCACTCTCAAAGACACATACAGAACATGCACTCACACAAATGTTTGTGCCAGAATAAAAATATATATCACTATTCACTGGTCTGCAGAAGCTGAATAATAGAATGTATACACTGGAAAAACAGCATGGGAATTTCTCTTCCACACAGTAAAGGGTGATACATAATAGGGATACTCTGAGACAAAACATCAAGCAAGAATCGCTACAAGGACAACAAACCCTGTTGTTTGCCTCTGTAGCGATAGCATCTTGATCCCTCTGAGACTCCTCTAAAGCTGCAACACCGGATCTAAACTCACCAAGAAACAAACAAGGTCAAAGGTTATATTGGCCACCCACAGCACAGCTCTCTAACTCTAACCAGTACCGAAGCAGTTTAACAACAAGACAGTTAGCTCATTATCACAATGCCTGTAAGGTGTTGAAAATATTCTCTGACACATACTCTCATTTACATATTCCTTCCTCGCTGTAATTGCACTAGCAGTTTGTGTCCTGTAAGAATGTCCTCCTTAAAATCGTTAACAAATAATATTTACAGTTTTATTATAGATTCATTATTCCCTGTGTGTCTGTCCTTAGGCAACACGGATGCCCCTCTAGCATAGTTCTTGGACCATCATCTTCATCATCATCATCATCATCACCCTCTAGTGGTGTGGGGGCTGTGCTTTGGCAAAGTGGGTGGGGTTATATCCTTCCTGTTTGGCCCTGTCCGGGGGTGTCCTCGGATGGGGCCACAGTGTCTCCTGACCCCTCCTGTCTCAGCCTCCAGTATTTATGCTGCAGTAGTTTATGTGTCGGGGGGCTAGGGTCAGTTTGTTATATCTGGAGTACTTCTCCTGTCCTATTCCATGTCCTGTGTGCGTTCGTTCTCTAATTCTCTCCTTCTCTCTTTCTCTCTCTCGGAGGACCTGAGCCCAAGGACCATGCCCCAGGACTACCTGACATGATGACTCCTTGCTGTCCCCAGTCCACCTGGCCGTGCTTCTGCTCCAGTTTCAACTGTTCTGCCTTATTATTATTCGACCATGCTGGTCATTTATGAACATTTGAACATCTTGGCCATGTTCTGTTATAATCTCCACCCGGCACAGCCAGAAGAGGACTGGCCATCCCACATATGCTCTCTCTAATTCTCTCTCTCAGAGGACCTGAGCCCTAGGACCATGCCCCAGGAATACCTGACATGATGACTCCTTGCTGTCCCCAGTCCACCTGACTGTGCTGCTGCTCCAGTTTCAACTGTTCTGCCTTATTATTATTCAACCATGCTGGTCATTTATGAACATTTGAACATCTTGACCATGTTCTGTTATAATCTCCACCCGGCACAGCCAGAAGAGGACTGGCCACCCCACATAGCCTGGTTCCTCTCTAGGTTTCTTCCTAGGTTTTGGCCTTTCTAGGGAGTTTTTCCTAGCCACCGTGCTTCTACACCTGCATTGCTTGCTGTTTGGGGTTTTAGGCTGGGTTTCTGTACAGCACTTTGAGATATCAGCTGATGTACGAAGGGCTATATAAATAAATTTGATTTGAAATTTGATTTGATCATCACCATCATCATCATCCTGGTATTGCTGTGATGGCTGTTGATAATCAATAGCTCTGCCGGTGGATCTATCACCTCAGCCCAGCAGCCCCATCGTCAGGGCTCTGTCAGGAGCTGGAGAGGCGATGGAGTGGAGAGGCTGTCACACACTAACACAATCTCTCTCCTCGTTATATTTTCCTCAGAGAGGAACTGGAGAGGAGGGGACAACTGGAGGGGAGGGGAGGGGACAACTGGAGAGGAGGGGACAACTGGAGAGGGGGGACAACTGGAGAGGAGGGGACAACTGGAGAGGAGAGGACAACTGGAGAGCAGGGGACAACTGGAGAGGAGGGGACAACTGGAGAGGAGGGGACAACTGGAGAGGAGGGGACAACTGAAGAGGAGGGGACAACTGGAGAGGGGGGACAACTGGAGAGGGGGGACAACTGGAGAGGAGGGGACAACTGGAGAGGAAGGGACAACTGGAGAGGGGGGACAACTGGAGAGGAGGGGACAACTGGAGAGGGGGGACAACTGGAGAGGAGGGGACAACTGGAGAGGACGATGACAACTGTAGAGGAGGGGACAACTGGAGAGGAGGGGACAACTGGAGAGGAGGGGACAACTGGAGAGGACGATGACAACTGGAGAGGAGGGGACAACTGGAGAGGAGGGGACAACTGGAGAGGGGGGACAACTGGAGAGGGGGGACAACTGTAGAGGAGGGGACAACTGGAGAGGAGGGGACAACTGGAGAGGAGGGGACAACTGGAGAGGGGGGACAACTGGAGAGGGGGGACAACTGGAGAGGAGGGGACAACTGGAGAGGGGGGGACAACTGGAGAGGAGGGGACAACTGGAGAGGACGATGACAACTGGAGAGGAGGGGACAACTGGAGAGTATGGGACAACTGAAGAGGAGCGGGCAACTGGAGAGGAGGGGACAACTGGAGAGGAGGGGACAACTGGAGAATAGGGGACAACTGGAGAGGGGGGGACAACTGGAGAGGAGGGGACAACTGGAGAGGAGGGACAACTGGAGAGGAGGGGACAACTGGAGAGGGGGGGTCAACTGGAGAGGAGGGGACAACTGGAGAGGACGGTGACAACTGGAGAGGACGATGACAACTGGAGAGGAGGGGACAACTGGAGAGGACGGTGACAACTGTAGAGGAGGGGACAACTGGAGAGGGGGGACAACTGGAGAGTAGGGGACAACTGGAGAGGGGGGGTCAACTGGAGAGGAGGGGACAACTGGAGAGGACAGTGACAACTGGAGAGGACGATGACAACTGGAGAGGAGGGGACAACTGGAGAGGAGGGGACAACTGTAGAGGAGGGGACAACTAGAGAGGAGGGGAAAACTGGAGAGGAGGGGACAACTCGAGAGGAGAGGACAACTGGAGATGAGGGGACAACTGGAGAGGGGGGGGCAACTGGAGAGGACGATGACAACTGGAGAGGAGGGGACAACTGGAGAGGAGGGGACAACTGGAGAGGACGATGACAACTGGAGAGGAGGGGAAAACTGGAGAGGACGATGACAACTGGAGAGGAGGGGACAACTGGAGAGGACGATGACAACTGTAGAGGAGGGGACAACTGGAGAGGGGGGGACAACTGGAGAGGTTTGTTTACCTGATGTCATGATGCCCTGGATATACAATCCCTAAACATACACATAAAAAGGTATTCTTTCTCTCTCTCTCTCGCTCTGTTCTCCTCTTCTCTCTGCAGTAGACAGTTCCGTAGAGTGTCTTGATTATCAAGCTCCCACTGACACAGATAGTACACATATCCCACTCTCTCCCCTTACTATCTCCCTCCCTCCCTCTTCCCTCCTTCACCCCCTCATCTTCAGACACTGCCTCTGCCCTTGCCACTGTCTCCTCTCCTCAGGCATCCTGGGGGAAATCGATGAAAACATCACCAACACTATCACAACATTATATCAATGCTGTCGAAGCAAAGATGAGACGTTGCCACATCAGTTACGGGCAGAAAAGCCTTCTGATAGGGCGATAGAGTAGCATTGATTAATCTATTACAGAGAGAGAGAGAGAGAGAGAGAGAGAGAGAGATAGCATTAGTGTTTATCAGAGAGGTTTAAATGGCCTGTCAGGGAAAAGTTGGAATGAAGGGAGGAGGCACTGTGTGGGTGTGTCTGTGTGTGTGTGTGTTTCAATGGCCGGAGGAGTTGACTCAGGCTGTTGAGACAGGATGTGGCTCTTCTTTCCGTTAGCAGAGATTAAAGGTCAGTGTCAGAGTGAAAAGATGGGGTGCAGAGGGGAAATGGGAACCGGCAAATGTAAACAATTTTCTAAAAGGTGAGCTAAGTCATGAAAGAGGAGGAAGAGAGGGACATTACTAAACTAACCAGGGTAGACTGGAGAGAGAAGAGATAGGAGAGACGGTGAGAGTAAGTAGAGAAGAGGAGTGGAGGCAGCCCAGTCTGGCTAACCCACTCTCAGACAGTCAGTAACCATTACGTAAGCTAAGTGCCCAGCACTTAGCAGATGAGAGGCCAAAATCTAATCCGGTAAAAAGCAGCAGCAACTCAAATGCAGGATATCCACTGAGCCAGAGCCAGCCATAATCCCACGCCTTGACCCAAATATCCTGCAGTATGTGTGAGTGTATTAATGGCATGTGTGTGCATCTTGTGTGTTCATATGTACGTTTGTTAGTGTTGCTTACTTGTAAATGAATGTACTATATCTCTGTATGTGTATCCTAGCAAAGTGCATATCCCTGTCCGAGTCTGTATTACCAACATGTTTTAAGCAGACCACCAAAGTCCCTGTGCCCAAGAACACTAAGGTAACCTGCCTAGATGACTACCGACCCGTAGCACTCAAGCCTGTAGCCATGAAGTGCTTTGAAAGGCTGGTCATGGCTCACATAAACACCATTATTCCAGAAACCCGAGACCTACTTAATTTGCATACCGCCCCAACAGATCCACAGATGATGCAATCTCTATTGCACTCCACACTGCCCTTTCCCACCTGGACAAAAGGAACACCTATGTGAGAATGCTATTGTCATGACGCTGGCCTGGGGGTAGGTTTATGACAGTCATAAATATCCCCCCCGCTTTTTTCCCTCTCTCTACCCTACTGATGTGACATTTGAAAATCCTTTTGTTAACATAGAGATTCTGGGAACATCAGAAGGTGGGGGGAAATGAACTATATTCTGGTAATCCGACCAATTGAACATATGCGGTGGTACTTAATGAATATGATGTCAGTTCGGTTGTCATCTGAAACGTTCTTATCAATGATAGGATGACATAAACTCTACAGTGGAAAGTCTGCACATTGTAGTTATCGGATTCACATGGAATTGTTGTTCAATTTAAATGTTTGAATATAAAATTATTGGTGAAAAGATTAAATGTAATTTTAGCTTCCAAATGAGAGATTAGGGTTTTTCGTAAGGTTAGGGCTCTGCTCAATCTCCCCTGTGAGGAGACATGGGTTATACAACTTTTCAAACACACCCTTCTCGCTCCACTATATAAAGCCTTGACGAAAATGTAACCTCCTGTTCCGAGGATGTGAGGACGACGGTCCGGTGTTAGAATGGTTGAGATAATAACTACATAACGAAGCCAACCTCAGCGTGAGCTTTGGTTGCGAATGGTATGAACGTTGAACTCTTATTCACAGCAGAAGTGATACCTCCTAGCCGTTGAGTTAGCAACAGCAGCTGCAATGGTGGGCTAGGAAAGAACAGACAGAGTACCCCGTCTACCAAACAACGACGTTACTACAACGTATCCAATTACCACCATAGACATTCTTCAAAGGACTCTGTTGGGCAACACGGCCTTCCATCTACCACCAACCTACTGAAGCGCAGCTCAGAGTAAATATTTATTGCATTTTCCTTTACCAAATGGGCGGTAATTTAGAATGCATAAGATACTGTATTTACGATAGCGACATCACTTCTCCCTTTGTTCCTCAGTCTTCCCACTCTTTCACTCAAACTCAGCCCACTTTCCTGTGTGTAACCAGCTGTCATATTGTTCCGCCCACTAGGGACGTTTTCCTTTATGACGTAATTTGTAATCAAGGTATGATTTATTCTGTGTATATGTAATTATGTGTGATTAGTTAGGTATTTAGTAAATAAATAATTAAACCCAATTTTGCTGATTCAACTTGTTAGTCAGGGTTTGTGAAGATACTGTAACCAAGAATTTACAAGTTTCAGATGAGACTGAAATAAGGTGACGATTATATATTGACTGCTATTGATGTAAAATATTACTGGGTCTTTAAGAGTTTATTCAGAAGATAACTGCTATAGAAATATTATTTTGTGGTGCCCGACTTTCTAGTTAATTACATTTACATGATTAGCTCAATCAGGTAATATTAATTACAGAGAAATAATTTTATAGAATAGCATGTCACTTAAACACTTAATCCGGTATAGCCAAAGACATGACACTATTCATTGACTTACAGCTCAGCATTCAACATCATAGTGCCCTCAAAGCTCATCACTAAGCTAAGGACCCTGGGACTAAACACCTCTCTCTGGAACTGGATCCTGGACTTCCTGACGGGCCGCCCCCAGGTGGTGAGGGTAGGTAACAACACATCTGCCACACATCCTCAACACAGGGGCCCCTCAGGGGTGCGTGCTCAGTCCCCTCTTGTACTCCCTGTTCACTCATGACTGCACGGCCAGGCACGACTCCAACACCATTATTTGCCGATGACACCACAGGGGTATGCCTGATCACCGACAACGACAAGACAGCCTATAGGGAGGAGGTCAGAGACCTGGCCGTGTGGTGCCAGGACAACAACTTCTCCCTCAACGTGACCAAGACAAAGGAGATGATTGTGGACTACAGGATAAAGAAGACCGAGCACACCCCCATTCTCATTGATGGGGCTGTAGTGGAGCAGGTTGAGAGCTTCAAGTTCCTTGGTGTCCACATCACCAACAAACTAACATAGTCCAAGCACACCAAGACAGGCGGGAAGAGGGCACAACAAAACCTATTCCCCCTCAGGAGACTGAAAAGATTTGGCATGGGTCCTCAGAATCTCAAAAGGTTCTACAGCTGCACCATCGAGAGCATCCTGACTGGTTGCATCACTGCCTGGTATGGCAACTGCTCGGCCTCCGACCGCAAGGCACTACAGAGGGTAGTGCGAATGGCCCAGTACGTCACTGGGGCCAAGCTCCCTGCCATCCAGGGCCTCTATACCAGGCGGTGTCAGAGGAAGGCCCTAAAAATTGCCACTCTAGTCATAGACTGTTCTCTCTGCTACCGCATGGCAAGCGGTAGCAGCCAAGTCTAGGTCCAAGAGGCTTCTAAACAGCTTCTACCCCCAAGCCATAAGACTCCTGAATATCTAATCAAATGGCTACCCAGACTATTCACATTTCCCCCCCCCCCCCCACCCCCCCTCTTTTACACCGCTGCTACTCTCTGTTGATATCATCTATGAATAGTCATTTTAATAACTTTACCTTCAGGTACATATTACCTCAACTAACCGGTGCCCCCCGCACATTGACTCTGTACCCCCTTTATATAGTCTTGCTATTGTTATTTTACTGCTGGTCTTTAATTACTTGTTACTTTTATCTCTTATTATTATCTGTATTTTTTTTAAACTGCATTGTTGGTTAGGGGCTCGTAAGTAAGTATTTCACTGTAAGGTCTACAACTGTTGTATTCAGCGCATGTGACTAATACAATTTGATTTGATTTGAAGGGAGGAAGGAGAAAACGAGATAGCTAAACTATGTGTTTGTGAGACTAATTCTGTGTTAGCAAATGCATTATGAACAACAGACAGTGTGAAAGAGAGGCGTGCTATGTTGTTGATACACATATGTACTCTGACAACAGACAGTGTAAAGGAGAGGCGTGCTATGTTGTTGATACACGTATGTACTCTGAAGGATTAAAAGGTTTACATTTCTCTCCTTAGAGTTCTGGCTGCTGTTGACCTGTCATTTCAACAGTTCTAAAAATGTAACTGCACATCAGATCACTGATTCTCTCTCATTGGTATTTTTCCTTTTCATTCTCTGATTCTCCTTCTTTGTTCCCTCCCTTTCTCATTATAGTATGGGGCATGGTAACGAAGCGATGTGACAGAGGCATTGTACTGTGGGTCTATCTGTAATGACTTACGGCTTAGAAACACGCTGCACACATTCAGTTCATCATCACTGTTCCTCACCACTGTTCATCATCACTGTTCCTCACCACTGTTCATCATCACTGTTCCTCAACACTGTTCATCATCACTGTTCCTCACCACTGTTCACCATCACTGTTCATCATCACTGTTCCTTACCACTGTTCATCATCACTGTTCCTCACCACTGTTCACCATCACTGTTCCTCACCACTGTTCATCATCACTGTTCCTCACCACTGTTCATCATCACTGTTCCTCACCACTGTTCATCATCACTGTTCCTCACCACTGTTCATCATCACTGTTCCTCACCACTGTTCCTCACCACTGTTCCTCACCACTGTTCATCATCACTGTTCCTCACCACTGTTTCTCACCACTGTTCATCATCACTGTTCCTCACCACTGTTCACCATCACTGTTCATCATCACTGTTCCTCACCACTGTTCATCATCACTGTTCCTCACCACTGTTCACCATCACTGTTCCTCACCACTGTTCATCATCACTGTTCCTCACCACTGTTCACCATCACTGTTCCTCACCACTGTTCATCATCACTGTTCCTCACCACTGTTCATCATCACTGTTCCTCACCACTGTTCACCATCACTGTTCCTCACCACTGTTCACCATCACTGTTCCTCAACACTGTTCCTCACCACTGTTCACCATCACTGTTCCTCACCACTGTTCATCATCACTGTTCCTCACCACTGTTCACCATCACTGTTCCTCACCACTGTTCACCATCACTGTTACTCACCACTGTTCCTCACCACTGTTCACCATCACTGTTCCTCAACACTGTTCACCATCACTGTTACTCACCACTGTTCCTCACCACTGTTCACCATCACTGTTCCTCACCACTGTTCACCATCACTGTTCCTCAACACTGTTCACCATCACTGTTACTCACCACTGTTCCTCACCACTGTTCCTCACCACTGTTCCTCACCACTGTTCCTCACCACTGTTCACCATCACTGTTCCTCACCACTGTTCATCATCACTGTTCCTCACCACTGTTCCTCAGCACTGTTCCTCACCACTGTTCCTCACCACTGTTCATCATCACTGTTCCTCACCACTGTTTCTCATCACTGTTCCTCACCACTGTTCCTCACCACTGTTCATCATCTCTGTTCCTCACCACTGTTCACCATCACTGTTCCTCACCACTGTTCCTCACCACTGTTCATCATCACTGTTCCTCACCACTGTTCATCATCACTGTTCCTCACCACTGTTCCTCATCACTGTTCACCATCACTGTTCCTCACCACTGTTCATCATCACTGTTCCTCACCACTGTTCATCATCACTGTTCCTCATCACTGTTCACCATCACTGTTCCTCACCACTGTTCATCATCACTGTTCCTCACCACTGTTCACCATCACTGTTCCTCATCACTGTTCCTCACCACTGTTCCTCATCACTGTTCATCACCACTGTTCCTCACCACTGTTCATCATCACTGTTCCTCATCACTGTCGGCTCAGGGGGGATTACTGACAGCTACCGAGATGAGGTTCAGTCAGAGGGAGGGCTCTGAGCACTGATATCTCCAGGTACAAAAGTTCACCGTTGCTCAACAGCCTTTGATCTACTGAAACATCTGGTGGCTCCCCTGCGGTGCACCAGAGTTCAAAGTTCAAGTTCAAAAGCTTTATCGTCTATTTAGGGTAAAACAGGGAATTGGTATTCATCTTTAGTTTCACAGGCTTGGTCACAAACACATTGGGAATACGCTATTCAAATATGAAAGTGACTAGAGTTAAAGTTAAGCCCTATTCACAACTCAGACAGAGACGGTTTGGAATCAACTAGGTTCTAATGCGGCCATGCTGTTAGGCTGAAGGAAAACAAAGACGTGAAGAGAAAAACAGTTCAACAAGGGCTTTCTTCTCTCTCTGGCTGCATTCCAAACACTTAAAAGACACACCCTCTCCCCTCAGCCCTCAAATTAAGTGGACACTTCTGATGACGTATCATGACGTCTGATGAGTTGACACTCACAGGGCAAGGGGCGAGGGAATAATGAATTAATTTTAAATGGACCGCTCATGCCTGGAAATGTGTCACTCGTTCGCCCCACTGTCGTGTTGTCAGTCATCATGGAACCACCGCTAGCAGTTGTGTGTGCTTTATATGCGCTACAGTTAATTCTGATTGCATTTCATATCTTGGCTAGAAGACAACGCATCTGCAGAGATCGACTGCTAGCCATCCGACTATATCAGGTAAATCGAAAATTACAACGTATAAGTGTGATGTCAGAGAAAGTTGTATGCGCAAGCTACAGTAAGGTTTCCAAAAGCTAACCAAACAAGAACATCATTACTTTTATGATACGTGTTTGAGGCATCATGTGCATTAGTAGCACAATTTCTAACTCTAAAGTTTTGGCCAACTTTTTTTAGCTGATGTACAATCATCACAAATTTAATTCCGGGGTGTTTCAGACTCCGGAGTGATTAAAGGGTGTGTCTTTTATGCGTTTGAAATGCAGCCTCTGTAGTGCAGAGGGAAGGGGAAGGGAGGGGTCAGGGGAAGGGAGTGGCCAGGGGGAAGGGAGTGGCCAGGGGGAAGAGAGTGGCCAGGGGGAAGGGAGGGGGCTAAGCCCTGTGTCCACAGGGGGTTGGAGGATGGCATCCCTGACACCGTGAGAGTGGGAGTATGTTTGGATTACATCACATGCATCTTTCAGAGCCATTACCGCACAAGGGGGCTGCGCCTCACATCACAGCACATCATAGGACAGGCACTGGATTAAATAAAGAAAAGGAGAGAGAAAGAGGAGAAGGAAAGAGATGGATGGAAGGAAGAAGAGGAGAGGGAGGAGGAGAGAAGTAGAGCGCAGAGGTGCAGACCAATTTATTATGGTTCCTTATTCCACTCTGGGAGAGAGCATGAGGCGGATGTGTGAAATATTCAGAGAGGGACCAAAAACATCTCGCAGTGACGCAACGCTGCAGCATTGGGAGAACACACACACACACACACACACACACACACACACACACACACACACACACACACACACACACACACACACACACACACACACACACACACACACACAGGCTGATGTTTTGTTACCCCTCTCTTCCACCCTCCTACTTCTTTCCCTTCTTTCTTTATTCTTCCTCTCAGAGAACCCTCTCAACCTCGTCACCTCATAATCACACTCTACCTCCTGCCTTCATCGTTCTCTTCTTCCCTCTCTCAAAGGACCTTCTCACCCCCTGTTACCCTATAATCAAACTCTACCTTCATCCTTCATTTCTCCCCATTTGTGACTTTCCACTCCCACTCTCATGAGACCCTCCTCCCCGAATGCCCCGGGGCAGCCAGAGGGAGGGGGTAACCCGGGGTAACCGGGAGGTGCCATGACGGTGAGGAGTCTGGGGGTTCACATAATGGATTACTTCCTTTAGGACTGATTAACTGTATGTATCCCTGGTCCATAGGTCGTTAATAGGAGCCCTCCCGGGAAGGGAGGGAGGGAGGGAGGGAGGGAGGGAGAGTGGGAGAGGGAGAGGGAGAGGGAGCGAGAGAGAGAGAGAGAGAGAGAGAGGGAGGTCTGAGAGAACAAACAGTAAAGGTAACACTTAAAGGCTGAATGTGTAATGTGTTTGTACGCAATTTAAAAGTCAGATTTCAAAATTGTGCCCTGAATGATGTTGTATTACCTCTTCAGATATGCAGGCCTGTTAAATTCCATGCATACAGTACCTCCCTCCCTGGTCTAACAACCTTGGTCTTGCTGATCACACACAAACACACACACCGCCTTGAGCTAGGCCCCTCAGATGATGAATCATGCCAATGGTGTGCTGTTATTGTTGGGGTGGTAGAAGAGTTGCCCGCTGTGGCTACTCTCAGTATTCTCCTTGCCAGTACGTGTCTGAGGGAGAGAGGCGGCATGTGTGTGTGTGTATGGCCTTGTGATAAATGAACAGATGCCCAATGCATCCACTACAACTGTGTACTATAAACAGACATATTTGATACACATTCACACACACATGAACTGAAACACACGTGAACCTGTGCACATGTGCAGATACTGTGAGAAAGTGTTGCATCTCGCTCATCGCAAAATCTCTGGCGCTGCTCTTGGCAACGTCATTTCACTGAGTCTACCTTTAAACTACACTGAAGGCAGGACAGAAATACTATTCTTAGTGGTTTATCAATCTCTCTGGCCTGGTATTGGTTAGGTGTCCTTGTACAACGCAGCAGGCTCCACTAAAGTCTGTCGCACCCTGAGCAGGACTGTTACACTGCCTGACACTTTAAACCACCTGCCCTCCCCAGACCGCACCATACATTTCAACAACGAGCTGCTACTGAACACAGACTGGGCCTGGACCAGGCAGAGGGAGGGAGAGGATGGAGAGAGAAGGATAGGGAACGAATGCAAAAGAATGAGTGAGAATGAGAGCGAGAAAGAGAGAGAGAGAAAGTGTGTGTGAGTGAGCGTGTAAGAGGGGAGAGGAGGGCTAAGTGATAGATAATTCAATGTGCCTGTAGGAGATATAGATGGGGTGGGAAAGGAAGCACACATCTCATCTCATGTGACATACATAACATGCAGACTGTAACTGCTACCCTGGGAGTCAGATCTCACAACAGAGAATATGACCAATGTACTGTTCTTCAAATTCTGCACAACTCAACTGATGCCTACCTACCCCCATTCTGTCCATATATTTCACTGATTATTGCGATACCATCTTGTAAAACACACAAACACACACACACGCGGACGTCAATGGTGCTCCTCACGCGTCCCAGACAAATGGATGGGGGGATAAATTAAAATTCGATAGTGAAAGAAAGAGAAAAATGCCCCTCTCCCACTCCATTGATCCTCCTTTAGGTAATGAGTCTGGTGTGGAGAGCTCTGACCTCATCCACCCTACTGCCGTAATTAATAGGAAAAACACTCCCACAATCTCACAATAATGTTACAGCAATGTTATAGCAACATAACAAAAGCATGTTCTCACAACCTGAGAACAACAACAAGGCAACACTACTGTATGTCAAAATAACACCCTATAATGCAGAGGAATCATCCTCACAATCTGAAACTATCAGCAGGTGCTTAATCTGTGAAATTAAGGTATCCCATAATCCCCCTTTCTGATGGCTAACCTTTGACCCTGGGAGAGCAGTGATGCTTGAAACGCAACCTGATTGGCTGGCCTCGTCAGGCCCGATTAGCACTGAGGAAATGAATGCAGGAGAGAAAGGGGAAGAGTGAGGAAGTCAAGGAGATGGAGAGAAAACTATCTGGTCAAAGGGTGACTTTTGACCTCAGGGAATGACAGACAGCCGCTGTTCTGTTCCCCCATGGTGACCCCAGATAGCAGACTCTTTGATTGGTCGACTCAGCAGACGGCCACCTAATGATTGTTTCTCCTTTTGGGGAAAGGAAGAAAATGCCAAAACAATTAATGACACAAAAGACAAAAAGAGAAAGAAAGAGAGAGGGAGGGAGAGAAGAGAGAGAGAGGGGGAGAGATAGAGGGGAGAAGACAGAGAGGTGGAGAGAGAGAAGCCACTTTTTCTATTTAGTTGAAATAGAGGAGTACAGAACAGACATCGATTACAACAGCATATATAGCACATTATCCTCTCTATACATTTCCTTACCATGTAGCTGCATGGCTTTTCGAAAGATACATTTTCCCTTTGCTTCTGTGCAACGACTAAGTTATCAAAACATCCCCAAGCATTCTCCTGAAAAGAAAAAGACGTGTACATCCTTAATCAAGGCAATCACATTTCTCATCTGCATGAAAATAAGGTCATAGTGCATTGCAATGGGCTCACAGAGTGTATGAGCAAATAACAGAAAGTGTTGTTCACGTAGGAGCGTGATGATTGAAATGACCTCTGGCTTCCTCGCCCGTCCGTCCTTCATCACAGAGAATACAGGGAAAGGAGGAGTAATGAAGAGGAGATTGACTCATTTCTATAGGAGATATGTTTATCCTCTCTCGATCTCCCTCATTACAAGACACACACACCGTTTCTCTGGGATTAGCAGAGGAAGGCATTGTGACACGTTGACTTCCTGTGGTTTGTGTTGGTACTACTAAACAGCCACAGTCTCTCCTCCAGACACGTCCTCACTGCAAATGGGCCTGTTTAAATATACCTGTTCCCTATGCATGAACCTCCTCATAGGGCCCTGGGTCTCATGCACCACCCAGGGGCCACTCTCTGTGCCATTGATTAGTTAGCCTGGCTATCTTCAGTATTAACACTGCCTCCCTCTCCATCTCTCCTCTCTCTTTGTCTCGCCTCCTTTTCTCTCTACCTCTCCTACCCTCCCTTTGTCTCCATGTTTCCTATCCTCCCTTTCGCTCCACCTCTCATGCCCTCAATTTCTCTCCACAATCTCTCTCCAACTCTCCTCTCGCTGTCCCCTAGGGAGACCTCTGCTGTGCTCCCTTCATTAGTTAGCGCAAGCTCATACTAGTGGTTAGCATTAGCCATCATTAGAGTAGCCTTGTACTCATTTGCCTGCTGCTAGCCCAGGATTCCTTTGCCTGTCTGGATGCTGTGTTAAAGCCAGTCCAATGGTAATGCCAGCCTCCAATGAACTCTGACCTCTAAGGAAAGAAGAGGTAATGATCAGGAACTGCGGTTTGCATTTTTATTCTCTCTCTCCTCCAATTAAACATATTACATGAAGGAGAATACAATACAAATATTTTCCACTAGTTTTACTTTCTTATTAAACTTGATATAGTTTCTGAAATACTTTCCATGGGTTGGGGGTTAGTGGGGGGAAAGGTGACCAGACATAAAGACTGGCAAGAGAGTCACTAGGGTGGTAAGAGATTACAGTAGATGCTGTACACTGTCCACAATCATCTGTTTTGTGACGTTTCTGCGCCCTGATCCTCCCCACCTCTCCCCTACTCCCCCTTATGCCCTTAATGTGTTGCCAGATCTGTTTGTGACAGAAACACCATGAAGTGGCCCATCACTCCATCCCCTCACCCTCCCATCCCACCATCTCTCCAACCGTCCATCTCTCCATCCCTCCACCCTCCCATCCCTCCCTGAGTAATTTAGGCAGTAGTGTGTGGAGCCTCAAAGAGAACAGAGCAGAGAGCCTGTCTCTGTCTCCTGGCTGACAGATCTGCACCAGCCATCTGGTCATGGATGGATGGATGGAGGAAGCTGAGTGGTGTCTGTCTGGGGGCTGTGACTGGGGGAGGTGGAGTGGGGAGGAGGGACATGGCAGAGAGAAAGAGAGGGATCAGGTGTGACACGAGCCAGGAGTGTCTCATCAATAGTAGTCTCTGTCTCTGTCTCTGTCTCTCTCTAAGGGCATTTCCACACATAGTTCATATATGATCATCATGGCTATTCACATATGTCCCAATAGTCATAATACTTCAGCTTTGGGTATTCCAACAACACGTGGGAGGAAAACAGCGCAATAGCCGCTCTAACTGCAGGTGAATGGGCTATATTCAGTAGCCTACATCCCGGTATAATCTACATCCCGGTATAGTCTACATCCCGGTATAGTCTACATCCCGGTATAGCCTATATCCCGGGTATAGTTTACATCCTGGTATAGCCTATATCCCGGTATAGCCTATATCCCGGTATAGTCTACATCCCGGTATAATCTACATCCCGGTATAGTCTACATCCCGGTATAGTCTACATCCCGGTATAGCCTATATCCCGGTATAGTCTACATCCCGGTATAATCTACATCCCGGTATAGTCTACATCCCGGTATAGCCTACATCCCGGTATAGCCTATATCCCGGGTATAGTCTACATCCCGGTATAGCCTATATCCTGGTATAGCCTATATCCCGGGTATAGTCTACATCCCGGTATAGCCTATATCCCGGTATAGTCTACATCCCGGTATAATCTACATCCCGGTATAGTCTACATCCCGGTATAGCCTACATCCCGGTATAGCCTATATCCCGGTATAGCCGACATCCCGGTATAGTCTACATCCCGGTATAGTCTACATCCCGGTATAGCCTACATCCCGGTATAGTCTACATCCCGGTATAGCCTACATCCGGGTATAGTCTACATCCCGGTATAGCCGACATCCCGGTATAGCCGACATCCCGGTATAGCCTACATCCCGGTATAGTCTACATCCCGGTATAGCCTACATCCGGGTATAGTCTACATCCCGGTATAGCCGACATCCCGGTATAGTCTACATCCCGGTATAGCCTACATCCCGGTATAGCCTTAGCCGACATCCCGGTATAGTCTACATCCCGGTATAGCCTACATCCCGGTATAGCCTTAGTCTACATCCCGGTATAGCCTACATCCCGGTATAGTCTACATCCCGGTATAGCCTACATCCCGGTATAGTCTACATCCCGGTATAGTCTACATCCTGGTATAGCCTACATCCCGGTATAATCTACATCCCGGTATGGTCTACATCCTGGTATAGCCTACATCCCGGTATAATCTACATCCCGGTATAGTCTACATCCCGGTATAGCCTTAGTCAACATCCCGGTATAGCCTACATCCCGGTATAGTCTACATCCCGGTATAGCCTACATCCCGGTATAATCTACATCCCGGTATAGTCTACATCCCGGTATAGCCTACATCCCGGTATAGTCTACATCCCGGTATAGCCTTAGTCTACATCCCGGTATAGCCTACATCCTGGTATAGTCTACATCCCGGTATAGTCTACATCCCGGTATAGCCTATATCCCGGTATAGCCTACATCCCGGTATAGTCTACATCCCGGTATAGTCTACGTCCCGGTATAGCCGACATCCCGGTATAGTCTACATCCCGGTATAGCCTACATCCCGGTATAGCCTAACATCCCGGTATAGCCTTAGTCTACATCCCGGTATAGCCTACATCCCGGTATAGCCTACATACCGGTATAGCCTACATCCCGGTATAGCCTACATACCAGTATAGCCTACATCCCGGTATAGCCTACATCCCGGTATAGCCTTAGTCTACATCCCGATATAGCCTACATCCCGGTATAGCCTAACATCCCGGTATAGCCTTAGTCTACATCCCGGTATAGTCTACATCCCGGTATAGCCTACATCCCGGTATAATCTACATACCGGTATAGCCTACATCCCGGTATAGCCTACATACCGGTATAGCCTACATCCCGGTATAGCCTACATCCGGGTATAGCCTACATCCCGGTATAGCCGTAGCCTACATCCCGGTATAGCCTACATCACGGTATAGCCTACATCCCGGTATAGCCTTAGTCTACATCCCGGTATAGTCTTAGTCTACATCCCAGTATAGCCTTAGCCTACATCCTGGTATAGCCTACATCCCGGTATAGCCTTAGCCTACATCCCGGTATAGCCTACATCCCGGTATAGCCTTAGTCTACATCCCGGTATAGCCTACATCCCGATATAGCCGTAGTCTACATCCCGGTATACCCTACATCCCGGTATAGCCTACATCCCGGTATAGCCTACATCCCGGTATAGCCTTAGTCTACATCTCGGTATAGCCTACATCCCGGCATAGCCTTAGTCTACATCCCGATATAGCCTACATCCCGGTATAGCCTACATCCCGGTATAGCCTTAGTCTATATCCCGGTATAGCCTACATCCCGGTATAGCCTACATCCCGGTATAGCCTTAGGTTACATCCTGATAGAGCCTTAGTCTACATCCCGGTATAGCCTACATCCCGGTATAGCCTACATCCCGGTATAGCCTACATCCCGGTATAGCCTTAGTCTACATCCCGATATAGTCTACATCCCGGTATAGTCTACATCCCGGTATAGTCTACATCCCGGTATAGTCTACATCCCGGTATAGTCTAAATCCCAGTATAGTCTACATCCCGGTATAGTCTACATCCCGGTATAGTCTACATCCCGGTATAGCCTACATCCCGGTATAGTCTACATCCCGGTATAGCCTACATCACGGTATAGCCTACATCCCGGTATAGCCTTAGTCTACATCCCGGTATAGCCTACATCCCGGTATAGCCTTAGTCTACGTCCCGGTATAGTCTACGTCCCGGTATAGCCTACATCCAGGTATAGCCTACATCCCGGTGTAGCCTTAGCCTACATCCCGGTATAGCCTACATCCCGGTATAGCCTTAGTCTACATACCGGTATAGCCTACATCACGGTATAGCCTTAGCCTACATCCTGGTATAGTCTACATTCCGATATAGCCTTAGTGTGTGTGTGTGTGTGTGTGTGTGTGTGTGTGTGTGTATTCACATGTTTTTCCTGGTAAAGGAAGTATACATTATTTCCGCTAGTGACGCACACACACACACACACACACACACACACACACACACACACACACGCACACAGGGCCGTATAAAGTAATTGACGTTTTCTGAATGATTCCACGGTATAGTCTACATCCCGGTATAGCCTACATCCGGGTATAGCCTACATCCCGGGATAGACTTAGCCTACATCCCGGTATAGCCTAACATCCTGGTATATTCTTAGTCTACATCCCGGTATAGCCTACATTCCGGTATAGTCTACATCCCGGTATAGCCTACATCCCGGTATAGTCTACATCCCGGTATAGCCTACATCCCGGTATAGCCTACATACCAGTATAGCCTACATCTCAGTATAGCCTACATCCCGGTATAGCCTACATCCCGGTATAGCCTACATCCCGGTATAGCCTACATACCAGTATAGCCTACATCCCGGTATAGCCTACATCCCGGCATAGCCTTAGTCTATATCCCGGTATAGCCTACATCCCGGTATAGCCTACATCCCGGTATAGCCTTAGGTTACATCCTGATAGAGCCTTAGTCTACATCCCGGTATAGCCTACATCCCGGTATAGCCTACATCCCGGTATAGCCTACATCCCGGTATAGCCTTAGTCTACATCCCGATATAGTCTACATCCCGGTATAGTCTACATCCCGGTATAGTCTACATCCCGGTATAGTCTACATCCCGGTATAGTCTAAATCCCGGTATAGTCTACATCCCGGTATAGTCTACATCCCGGTATAGTCTACATCCCGGTATAGCCTACATCCCGGTATAGTCTACATCCCGGTATAGCCTACATCACGGTATAGCCTACATCCCGGTATAGCCTTAGTCTACATCCCGGTATAGCCTACATCCCGGTATAGCCTTAGTCTACGTCCCGGTATAGCCTACGTCCCGGTATAGCCTACATCCAGGTATAGCCTACATCCCGGTGTAGCCTTAGCCTACATCCCGGTATAGCCTACATCCCGGTATAGCCTTAGTCTAAATACCGGTATAGCCTACATCACGGTATAGCCTTAGCCTACATCCTGGTATAGTCTACATCCCGATATAGCCTTAGTGTGTGTGTGTGTGTGTGTGTGTGTGTGTGTGTGTGTATTCACATGTTTTTCCTGGTAAAGGAAGTATACATTATTTCCGCTAGTGACGCACACACACACACACACACACACACACACACACACACACACACACACACACACACACACACACACAGGGCCGTATAAAGTAATTGACGTTTTCTGAATGATTCCACGGTATAGTCTACATCCCGGTATAGCCTACATCCGGGTATAGCCTACATCCCGGTATAGACTTAGCCTACATCCCGGTATAGCCTAACATCCTGGTATATTCTTAGTCTACATCCCGGTATAGCCTACATTCCGGTATAGTCTACATCCCGGTATAGCCTACATCCCGGTATAGTCTACATCCCGGTATAGCCTACATCCCGGTATAGCCTACATACCAGTATAGCCTACATCTCAGTATAGCCTACATCCCGGTATAGCCTACATCCCGGTATAGCCTACATCCCGGTATAGCCTACATACCAGTATAGCCTACATCCCGGTATAGCCTACATCCCGGTATAGCCTTAGTCTACATCCCGATATAGCCTACATCCCGGTATAGCCTAACATCCCGGTATAGCCTTAGTCTACATCTCGGTATAGTCTACATCCCGGTATAGCCTACATCCCGGTATAGCCGTAGCCTACATCCCGGTATAGCCTACATCACGGTATAGCCTACATCCCGGTATAGCCTTAGTCTACATCCCGGTATAGTCTTAGTCTACATCCCGGTATAGCCTTAGCCTACATCCTGGTATAGCCTACATCCCGGTATAGCCTTAGCCTACATCCCGGTATAGCCTACATCCCGGTATAGCCTTAGTCTACATCCCGGTATAGCCTACATCCCGATATAGCCGTAGTCTACATCCCGGTATACCCTACATCCCGGTATAGCCTACATCTCGGTATAGCCTACATCCCGGCATAGCCTTAGTCTACATCCCGATATAGCCTACATCCCGGTATAGCCTACATCCCGGTATAGCCTTAGTCTATATCCCGGTATAGCCTACATCCCGGTATAGCCTACATCCCGGTATAGCCTTAGGTTACATCCTGATAGAGCCTTAGTCTACATCCCGGTATAGCCTACATCCCGGTATAGCCTACATCCCGGTATAGCCTACATCCCGGTATAGCCTTAGTCTACATCCCGATATAGTCTACATCCCGGTATAGTCTACATCCCGGTATAGTCTACATCCCGGTATAGTCTACATCCCGGTATAGTCTAAATCCCGGTATAGTCTACATCCCGGTATAGTCTACATCCCGGTATAGTCTACATCCCGGTATAGCCTACATCCCGGTATAGTCTACATCCCGGTATAGCCTACATCACGGTATAGCCTACATCCCGGTATAGCCTTAGTCTACATCCCGGTATAGCCTACATCCCGGTATAGCCTTAGTCTACGTCCCGGTATAGTCTACGTCCCGGTATAGCCTACATCCAGGTATAGCCTACATCCCGGTGTAGCCTTAGCCTACATCCCGGTATAGCCTACATCCCGGTATAGCCTTAGTCTAAATACCGGTATAGCCTACATCACGGTATAGCCTTAGCCTACATCCTGGTATAGTCTACATCCCGATATAGCCTTAGTGTGTGTGTGTGTGTGTGTGTGTGTGTGTGTGTGTATTCACATGTTTTTCCTGGTAAAGGAAGTATACATTATTTCCGCTAGTGACGCACACACACACACACACACACACACACACACACACAGGGCCGTATAAAGTAATTGACGTTTTCTGAATGATTCCACGGTATAGTCTACATCCCGGTATAGCCTACATCCGGGTATAGCCTACATCCCGGTATAGACTTAGCCTACATCCCGGTATAGCCTAACATCCTGGTATATTCTTAGTCTACATCCCGGTATAGCCTACATTCCGGTATAGTCTACATCCCGGTATAGCCTACATCCCGGTATAGTCTACATCCCGGTATAGCCTACATCCCGGTATAGCCTACATACCAGTATAGCCTACATCTCAGTATAGCCTACATCCCGGTATAGCCTACATCCCGGTATAGCCTACATCCCGGTATAGCCTACATACCAGTATAGCCTACATCCCGGTATAGCCTACATCCCGGTATAGCCTTAGTCTACATCCCGATATAGCCTACATCCCGGTATAGCCTAACATCCCGGTATAGCCTTAGTCTACATCTCGGTATAGTCTACATCCCGGTATAGCCTACATCCCGGTATAGCCGTAGCCTACATCCCGGTATAGCCTACATCACGGTATAGCCTACATCCCGGTATAGCCTTAGTCTACATCCCGGTATAGTCTTAGTCTACATCCCGGTATAGCCTTAGCCTACATCCTGGTATAGCCTACATCCCGGTATAGCCTTAGCCTACATCCCGGTATAGCCTACATCCCGGTATAGCCTTAGTCTACATCCCGGTATAGCCTACATCCCGATATAGCCGTAGTCTACATCCCGGTATACCCTACATCCCGGTATAGCCTACATCTCGGTATAGCCTACATCCCGGCATAGCCTTAGTCTACATCCCGATATAGCCTACATCCCGGTATAGCCTACATCCCGGTATAGCCTTAGTCTATATCCCGGTATAGCCTACATCCCGGTATAGCCTACATCCCGGTATAGCCTTAGGTTACATCCTGATAGAGCCTTAGTCTACATCCCGGTATAGCCTACATCCCGGTATAGCCTACATCCCGGTATAGCCTACATCCCGGTATAGCCTTAGTCTACATCCCGATATAGTCTACATCCCGGTATAGTCTACATCCCGGTATAGTCTACATCCCGGTATAGTCTACATCCCGGTATAGTCTAAATCCCGGTATAGTCTACATCCCGGTATAGTCTACATCCCGGTATAGTCTACATCCCGGTATAGCCTACATCCCGGTATAGTCTACATCCCGGTATAGCCTACATCACGGTATAGCCTACATCCCGGTATAGCCTTAGTCTACATCCCGGTATAGCCTACATCCCGGTATAGCCTTAGTCTACGTCCCGGTATAGTCTACGTCCCGGTATAGCCTACATCCAGGTATAGCCTACATCCCGGTGTAGCCTTAGCCTACATCCCGGTATAGCCTACATCCCGGTATAGCCTTAGTCTAAATACCGGTATAGCCTACATCACGGTATAGCCTTAGCCTACATCCTGGTATAGTCTACATCCCGATATAGCCTTAGTGTGTGTGTGTGTGTGTGTGTGTGTGTGTGTGTGTATTCACATGTTTTTCCTGGTAAAGGAAGTATACATTATTTCCGCTAGTGACGCACACACACACACACACACACACACACACACACACAGGGCCGTATAAAGTAATTGACGTTTTCTGAATGATTCCACGGTATAGTCTACATCCCGGTATAGCCTACATCCGGGTATAGCCTACATCCCGGTATAGACTTAGCCTACATCCCGGTATAGCCTAACATCCTGGTATATTCTTAGTCTACATCCCGGTATAGCCTACATTCCGGTATAGTCTACATCCCGGTATAGCCTACATCCCGGTATAGTCTACATCCCGGTATAGCCTACATCCCGGTATAGCCTACATACCAGTATAGCCTACATCTCAGTATAGCCTACATCCCGGTATAGCCTACATCCCGGTATAGCCTACATCCCGGTATAGCCTACATACCAGTATAGCCTACATCCCGGTATAGCCTACATCCCGGTATAGCCTTAGTCTACATCCCGATATAGCCTACATCCCGGTATAGCCTAACATCCCGGTATAGCCTACATCCCGGTATAGCCGTAGCCTACATCCCGGTATAGCCTACATCACGGTATAGCCTACATCCCGGTATAGCCTTAGTCTACATCCCGGTATAGTCTTAGTCTACATCCCGGTATAGCCTTAGCCTACATCCTGGTATAGCCTACATCCCGGTATAGCCTTAGCCTACATCCCGGTATAGCCTACATCCCGGTATAGCCTTAGTCTACATCCCGGTATAGCCTACATCCCGATATAGCCGTAGTCTACATCCCGGTATACCCTACATCCCGGTATAGCCTACATCCCGGTATAGCCTACATCCCGGTATAGCCTTAGTCTACATCTCGGTATAGCCTACATCCCGGCATAGCCTTAGTCTACATCCCGATATAGCCTACATCCCGGTATAGTCTACATCCCGGTATAGCCTTAGTCTATATCCCGGTATAGCCTACATCCCGGTATAGCCTTAGGTTACATCCTGATAGAGCCTTAGTCTACATCCCGGTATAGCCTACATCCGGGTATAGCCTACATCCCGGTATAGCCTACATCCCGGTATAGCCTTAGTCTACATCCCGATATAGTCTACATCCCGGTATAGTCTACATCCCGGTATAGTCTACATCCCGGTATAGTCTAAATCCCGGTATAGTCTACATCCCGGTATAGTCTACATCCCGGTATAGTCTACATCCCGGTATAGCCTACATCCCGGTATAGTCTACATCCCGGTATAGCCTACATCACGGTATAGCCTACATCCCGGTATAGCCTTAGTCTACATCCCGGTATAGCCTACATCCCGGTATAGCCTTAGTCTACGTCCCGGTATAGTCTACGTCCCGGTATAGCCTACATCCAGGTATAGCCTACATCCCGGTGTAGCCTTAGCCTACATCCCGGTATAGCCTACATCCCGGTATAGCCTTAGTCTACATACCGGTATAGCCTACATCACGGTATAGCCTTAGCCTACATCCTGGTATAGTCTACATCCCGATATAGCCTTAGTGTGTGTGTGTGTGTGTGTGTGTGTGTGTGTGTGTGTGTATTCACATGTTTTTCCTGGTAAAGGAAGTATACATTATTTCCGCTAGTGACGCACACACACACACACACACACACACACACACACACACACACACACACAGGGCCGTATAAAGTAATTGATGTTTTCTGAATGATTCCACGGTATAGTCTACATCCCGGTATAGCCTACATCCGGGTATAGCCTACATCCCGGTATAGACTTAGCCTACATCCCGGTATAGCCTAACATCCTGGTATAGCCTTAGTCTACATCCCGGTATAGCCTACATTCCGGTATAGTCTACATCCCGGTATAGCCTACATCCCGGTATAGTCTACATCCCGGTATAGCCTACATCCCGGTATAGCCTACATACCAGTATAGCCTACATCCCGGTATAGCCTACATCCCGGTATAGCCTACATCCCGGTATAGCCTACATCCCGGTATAGCCTACATACCAGTATAGCCTACATCCCGGTATAGCCTACATCCCGGTATAGCCTTAGTCTACATCCCGATATAGCCTACATCCCGGTATAGCCTAACATCCCGGTATAGCCTTAGTCTACATCCCGGTATAGTCTACATCCCGGTATAGCCTACATCCCGGTATAATCTACATACCGGTATAGCCTACATCCCGGTATAGCCTACATACCGGTATAGCCTACATCCCGGTATAGCCTACATCCGGGTATAGCCTACATCCCGGTATAGCCGTAGCCTACATCCCGGTATAGCCTACATCACGGTATAGCCTACATCCCGGTATAGCCTTAGTCTACATCCCGGTATAGTCTTAGTCTACATCCCGGTATAGCCTTAGCCTACATCCTGGTATAGCCTACATCCCGGTATAGCCTTAGCCTACATCCCGGTATAGCCTACATCCCGGTATAGCCTTAGTCTACATCCCGGTATAGCCTACATCCCGATATAGCCGTAGTCTACATCCCGGTATACCCTACATCCCGGTATAGCCTACATCCCGGTATAGCCTACATCCCGGTATAGCCTTAGTCTACATCTCGGTATAGCCTACATCCCGGCATAGCCTTAGTCTACATCCCGATATAGCCTACATCCCGGTATAGCTTACATCCCGGTATAGCCTTAGTCTATATCCCGGTATAGCCTACATCCCGGTATAGCCTACATCCCGGTATAGCCTTAGGTTACATCCTGATAGAGCCTTAGTCTACATCCCGGTATAGCCTACATCCCGGTATAGCCTTAGTCTACATCCCGATATAGTCTACATCCCGGTATAGTCTACATCCCGGTATAGTCTACATCCCGGTATAGTCTACATCCCGGTATAGTCTACATCCCGGTATAGCCTACATCCCGGTATAGTCTACATCCCGATATAGCCTACATCACGGTATAGCCTACATCCCGGTATAGCCTTAGTCTACATCCCGGTATAGCCTACATCCCGGTATAGCCTTAGTCTACGTCCCGGTATAGTCTACGTCCCGGTATAGCCTACATCCAGGTATAGCCTACATCCCGGTGTAGCCTTAGCCTACATCCCGGTATAGCCTACATCCCGGTATAGCCTTAGTCTACATACCGGTATAGCCTACATCACGGTATAGCCTTAGCCTACATCCTGGTATAGTCTACATCCCGATATAGCCTTAGTGTGTGTGTGTGTGTGTGTGTGTGTGTGTGTGTGTGTGTGTATTCACATGTTTTTCCTGGTAAAGGAAGTATACATTATTTCCGCTAGTGACGCACACACACACACACACACACACACACACACACACACAGGGCCGTATAAAGTAATTGACGTTTTCTGAATGATTCCACTGTATTTTTTTTTCAAAAAATCAGTACTCAGTTTTGTTTTTCTTTTTCTTTTCCATATTTGTTTAAGTTTTCACGATCAAAATCACACTTTTAATAGAAAAACAGCAAAAATGGATGTTCTAAGTCCAGAACAATGCTTTGAGACCACATTTTCTAAATTTGTATCCCTTTATCCCGTTAACTCAAGTGTTTCCTTTATTTTGGCAGTGACCTGTGTGTGTGTGTGTGTGTGTGTGTGTGTGTGTGTGTGTGTGTGTGTGTGTGTGTGTGTGTGTGTGTGTGTGTGTGTGTGTGTGTGTGTGTGTGACTGTGTGTGTGTGTGTGTGTGTGTGTGTGTATTCACATGTTTTTCCTGGTAAAGGTAGTATACATTATTTCCACTAGTGACCTGTGCCCCATATGACAAATTATTGTAACTTTACATGCAGTAGTAATCCACAGCCTGCTTCTCTTCTCCATATTTTAAAAAAATCTATTCTATCTATTCTCTGCTCTCGCTTCTCTATCTTCTCTATCACTTCTCTTCTCATTATCTTCACTGTTCGTTCTCCTCTCTTTTCTCAATTCTTTACAACACTTCTCCTCTCTTTCACCTCCAGCTCTTCACTTTCTTTCTTCTGTTCTCAGTCTCTATAATGATCTGGCAGTGAGAACAGCTCAGTCTCTCAGTCTCTCTAATGATCTCTAATGATCTGGCAGTGAGAACAGCTCAGTCTCTCAGTCTCTCTAATGATCTGGCAGTGAGAACAGCTCAGTCTCTCTAATGATCTGGCAGTGAGAACAGCTCAGTCTCTCAGTCTCTCTAATGATCTGGCAGTGAGAGCAGCTCAGTCTCTCAGTCTCTCTAATGATCTGGCAGCGAGAGCAGCTCAGTCTCTCAGTCTCTCTAATGATCTGGCAGTGAGAGCAGCTCAGTCTCTCAGTCTCTCTAATGATCTGGCAGTGAGAACAGCTCAGTCTCTCAGTCTCACCAATGATCTGGTAGTGAGAGCAGCTCAGTCTCTCAGTCTCTCTAATGATCTGGCAGGGAGAACAACTCAGTCTCTCTAATGATCTGGCAGTGAGAACAGCTCAGTCTCACTAATGATCTGGCAGCGAGAGCAGCTCAGTCTCTCAGTCTCTCTAATTATCTGGCAGTGAAAGCAGCTCAATCTCTCAGTCTCTCTAATGATCTGGCAGTGAGAGCAGCCCAGTCTCGCAGTCTCTCTAATGATCTGGCAGTGAGAACAGCTCAGTCTCTCGAATGATCTGGCAGTGAGAGCAGCTCAGTCTCTCGAATGATCTGGCAGTGAGAGCAGCTCAGTCTCTCTAATGATCTGGCAGTGAGAACAGCTCAGTCTCTCTAATGATCTGGCAGTGATAGCAGCTCAGTCTCTCGAATGATCTGGCAGTGAGAGCAGCTCAGTCTCTCTAATGATCTGGCAGTGAGAACAGCTCAGTCTCTCTAATGATCTGGCAGTGAGAGCAGCCCAGTCTCGCAGTCTCTCGAATGATCTGGCAGGGAGAGCAGTTCAGTCTCTCTAATGATCTGGCAGTGAGAGCAGCCCAGTCTCTCGAATGATCTGGCAGTGAGAACAGCTCAGTCTCTCGAATGATCTGGCAGTGAGAGCAGCTCAGTCTCTATAATGATCTGGCAGTGAGAACAGCTCAGTCTCTCTAATGATCTGGCAGTGATAGCAGCTCAGTCTCTCTAATGATCTGGCAGTGAGAACAGCTCAGTCTCTCTAATGATCTGGCAGTGATAGCAGCTCAGTCTCTCTAATGATCTGGCAGTGAGAACAGCTCAGTCTCTCGAATGATCTGGCAGTGAGAACAGCTCAGTCTCTCAGTCTCTCTAATGATCTGGCAGTGATAACAGCTCAGTCTCTCTAATGATCTGGCAGTTTGAACAGCTCAGTCTCTCAGTCTCTCTAATGATCTGGCAGTGAGAACAGCTCAGTCTGTCTAATTATCTGGCAGTTTGAACAGCTCAGTCTCTCTGTCTCTCTAATGATCTGGCAGTTTGAACAGCTCAGTCTCTTTGTCTCTCTAATGATCTGGCAGTTTGAACAGCTCAGCCTCCCGGTCTCTCCTGTCTTTCCTCTCCTGGTCCCTTGGTAATTAAGGTGGTATTATTGTTGGGTGGCATATGCTCCCACCCACGCACCAACCCACCCGCCAGGGTCCCCTTTCTCTCTCTCTCTTACTCTAGATCTCTCTCCTCTTCTCTCTCTCTCTTTACATCTCTCTCCAAGCCGGAGGGCCTCTGAGTAGCGATTAGAAATGCATTTCAGGTGTGTGAGGTAAACACATGCAGATCACACACATATATGCACACACGCACACGCACACACAAACCTACTTTAGCCTGATTTATGTATTGAAATATGCATAGCTTTTTTTTGTTGCCTGCAGATAATGTTATTACAAATCGACCGTATAAAAGCAGGACAGGGTGCCATGAATCAATGTGACAACAGCCATACTGCAGCCAGACCTCAACATGGATCCGCGGAACCCAAACCAACATGCATCGGGCAGAACATTTATTAAAAGGTTACAAATCGCTGATTCAATAACATCTTTGGCTCATATTACATTCTTTCTACCTTCTGAAAAGACCTCTCATCTTTTGTGACAACTGCCGTGTCCTCTCCTTCAGTGCCAAACTGCATATAACTGTGTTGACAGTAATTGATCTACAAGTAATTTTGCATGCCGAACAACCCTAGGCAATATCAGTAGCCTAGTCAGCATCGCGCAGTGACCAACGTGAGGTATGTGGCCTGTTCCTGAACTTGCACATCCGCTTCTAAAGCTAAAATGGCTTGCGTGATATCAGGCTTTATGAGTGGCAAACTGTGTTATTGTTATCTATGCCTTGTTGAAAATGGTGTTTTACCGGATAAAACTCTCATCTGGCTATACCTGCTGAATGGGGCGTGCCATAGATTTGACTTTGATTGTTCAGGCTGACGATCAGCAATAGTTTTAGTCGTTTTGCTTTCATCAATATACAGTGCATTCGGAAAGTATTCAGACCCCTTAACCTTTTCCACATTTTGTTACGTTCTAAAATGGATTAAATTGTTTTTTTTCCTCATCAATCTACACACAATACTCCATAATAACAAAGCAAAAACAACAGGTTTTTTTGGCATTTTTGCAAATGTATTAATAATAAAAAACTGAAATATCACATTTACATAATTATTCAGACCCTTTACTTTGTTGAAGCACCTGGCAACGATTACAGCCTTGGGTCTTCTTGGATGCTACAAGCTTGGCACACCTGTATTTGGGGAGCTTCTCCCATTCTTCTCTGCAGATCCTCTCAAGCTCTGTCAGGTTGGATGGGGAGCATTGCTGCACAGCTATTTTCACGTCTCTCCTGAGATGTTAGATCGGGTTCAAGTCCGGGCTCTGGCTGGGCCACTCAAGGACAATCAGAGACTTGTCCCGAAGCCACTCCTGCATTGTCTTGGGTGTGTGCTTAGGGTCGTTGTCCTGTTTGAAGGTGAACCTTTGCCCCAGTCTGAGGTCCTGCGCGCTCTGGAGCAGGTTTTCATCAAGGATCTCTCTGTACTTTTGCTTGTTCATCTTCCCCTCTATCCTGACTAGTCTCCCAGTACTTGTCGCTGAAAAACATCCCCTGCTGCCACCAACATGCTTCACCATAGGGATGGTGCCAGGTTTCCTCCAGAAGTGACACTTGGCATTCAGGCCAAAGACTTCAATCTTGGTTTCATCAGACCAGAGAATCTTGTTTGTCATGGTCTGAGAGTCTTTCAGTGTCTTTTGGCAAACTCCAAGTGGGCTGTCATGTGCCTTTAACTGAGGAGTGGCTTTTGTCTGGCCACTCTTTTTCTATATGTTTTTTAATTTATCCAGGCAAGTCAGTTAAGAACAAATTCTTATTTACAATGACGGCCTACACCGGCCAAACCCGGAAGATGCTGGGCCAATTGTGCGCCGCCCTATGGGACTCCCAATCACGGCCAGTTGTGATACAGCCTGGATTCGACCCAGGGTGTCTGTTGTGTTACCTCTAGCTCTGAGATGCAGTGACTTAGACCGCTGCGCCACTCGGGGGCCCATAAAGGCCTGATTGGTGGAGTGCTGCAGAGTTTGTTGTCCTTCTGGAAGGTTCTCCCATCTCCACAGAGGAACTCTAGAGCTCTGTCAGAGTGACCATCGGGTTCTTGTTCACCTCCCTGAGATTGCTCAGTTTGGCCTGGCGGCCAGCTCAGTCTTGGTCGTTCCAAACTTCTTCCTTTTAAGAATGATGGAGGCCACTGTGTTCTTGGGGACCTTCAATGCTGCAGACAATTTTTTGGAACCCTCCCCGAGATCTGTGCCTCAACATAATCCCTCGGAGCTCTACGGACATTTACTTCGACCTCATAGCTTGGTTTTTGCCCTGACATGCACTGTCACCTGTCATGTCCAATCAATTGAATTTACCACAGGTGGACTCCAATCAAGTTCTAGAAACATCTCAAGGATGATCAATGGAAACAGGATGCACCTGAGCTCAATTTCGATTCTCATAGCAATGGGTCTGAATACAAACATAAATAATGTTTGTTTGTTTTTTGCAAAGAATTCTAGAAATCCGTTTTTGCTTTGTCATTATGGGGCAGTGTGTGTAGATTGACGAGAAAAATAAATAATTGAATCCATTTTATAATAAGGCTGTAACGTAACTAAATGTGGAAAAATTCAAGAGATCTGAATACTTTCCGAATGCACTGTATAGTGTACATGGTTATTTTTAGACATACAGGGTCAAATCAATCATTTCATTGTGAGGACAGCAACCACTATTACGAGGCGCAATGCATGGTCGAAACAAGAGGGGATGAGAAGATCACTCCATTAAAAACTTCCAAATGGTCAAAACCATTCGATTTTGACTTTGGGGTGAAATCCAAAGTTGTGCTATATATTCATTGGCTATGTCATAGCTAATTTGTAAACAATAAATATTGATACATTACTATCTCAAACACTCAATCTGCAAAATGTTAGTTAGTGGGTGAAGGTAATTTCAGAACCACAGGGGGGACAAAAAACATAGCCTACATTACCTCACCTAATCTGATATTGGTAGTAAGGGAGACTAGATGTCTAGTCTCCCTTATGGTACATAGTACATACACCATAGACATACAGTACCAGTCAAAAGTTTAGACACACCTACTGCACTCATTCAAGGGGTTTTCTTTATTTGTACTATTTTCTACATCGTAGAATAGTGGTGACATCAAAACTATGAAATAACATGGAATCATGAAGTAAGCAAAAAAAAGTGTTCAACAAATCAAAATATATTTTCTGTTTGAGATTCTTCAAAGTAGCCACCCTTTGCCTTGATGACAGCTTTGCACACTCTTGGCAGTCTCTCAACCAACTTCACCTGGAATGCTTTTCCAACAGTCTTGAAGGAGTGAATGAGTAGGTGTGTCCAATTTTTATTTACTGGTACTGTACATCATATACACCCCCCCCACCACACACAGATCGAGCTCAGAGAGGCCCAGCTCATGAGCTCCATCAGCAGCAGATTTGAATTTAGAATGAAAAAATGAATGTGTTTATGCAACACATGTTGGTGTATCAAATCGTATCGCATCGAACTGAATCGCATCGATTCGTTTCAAACTAAAACACATCATTCTTGTATTAAATCGGAGCCCATGTATCGAGATCACTATTCATCACTATTAACCCTGAGATGCCCACTGTTTGACTGTGTTGTTGTGGTGAATTACATGTCATCACTTATTATACACAGTAAATGCAGTGATTCCGGACAGACTGTATTGATCCTGTTCTCTATTGATCTGACTGACGAGGTTCTTTATGTTATTGAGCTATGGAGCAAGTGAAAAAGGATTTGCTCATCAAAAAAAAAAAAACAGTCCCTCTGTACTTCTACAAAAGAGTGGTACCCGGAACGTCTCGTTGAAGTTACTCTTCTGCTCTATTCAGGTCTATGTCACTTGCAGGCTTGAGACAGAGAATCAAACCCTCTCCCTACTCAACTGTGGCAGGAGAAGAAGGGAACGTGATAGAGGAGGGAGGGGATGACAGGACACTGATGAAGGGAGACGGTAGTTGTGTGTTAAATCACCCGGTCAGCCTCCGTCCATCGTTCATCAGTGGAGGCGTGATAACTCGGGTTCAGAAAGACAGGCAGTCTGTCTCATCAGGACCACAACTCTAGAAAGAGCAGTATAGGAGACAATAGAGTGGTATGCTACTATACATGTCTACATAATCTCCCTAACCATACTAGAAGGTGAGAGAGAAGGGACTAGAATATCAGTGTATATCTGTGAATCAATGAGAAATGCATTGCAAAGAGAGGGTAGAAATGATGCATGGGGAATGAAGGAGGGTATGGGATGCTATGACTGAGGTTCAGCCTACAGCATTCCACAGGTTTTTCTCCTCACTAGACTTTTCCTGTCTCATTTGTGGGAGGGTGAGAAAACACTCACATCTCTCTGTCCTGACTGTCAGGCTAACTTTAGCATTACAAAGCCCAGCCTGATTTGAATAATCAGTCAGCTGGTCCGAAAAAAACAAAAACAAAATAAGTTTCCATTCATTTTCCATTTGTCAACTCTGATGTGTCTCTCTCTGCCTGGTGGTGTATGCAAGCGAGCCTGAGCAGGTGACAGATTGACAACTGGAGTAGAACCTGACATGGAAAAACACAGGCTTTAAAGAGAAAGTAGCGGGCAGCCTGATATCAGAACTCATAGCACCTCATTACTGGGAGACAGAAAAGTAAAAAGAAAGGAGGGGTAGGAGAGATGAGAAACCACCCAGAGACACCACTGACAAAACCAGGTGAAATGAGGTGTGTGTGTGTGTGTGTGTGTGTGTGTGTGTGTGTGTGTGTGCAATGAGAGGGGTAAATAGTTTGCCTGCCAGCCTCAAACCTAACATCTCTATCACTTTCCCACACATACAGTACACACACATGCACACACGCGCGCACACACACACAAAAGCATGATCACATGCTTGAACGCACACACTGCATTACAGTTTGGAGTTTAGAGAGCTGAGCCTGGGGAAAGGCCAGTACACAGTGAAAGATATCCCTCCCTCTCCCCCCACACACTCCCCCACTCTCTCTTCCCCCACACTCACCTCTCCCACTCTCTTTCCCCACACACAACCCTTCCCCCCCCTCCCCTACTCTCGCTCCCCCACACTCCCCTCCCTCTCCCCACTCCCTCTCCCCCACACTCCCCTCAGACTCCCCCACTATCTCTTCCCCCACACTCCCCTCACACTCCCCCACTATCTCTTCCCCCACACACACCCCCCACTCCCTCTCCCCACACATTCCCCCTGCTCCCCCACTCTCTCTCCCCCACACACCCCTCACCTCTCCCCACACACAACCCTTCCCCCTCCCCCACTATCTCTCCCCCACACACACCTCCCACTCCCTCTCCCCACACATTCCCCCCTGCTCCCCCACTCTCTCTCCCCCACACACTCCTCCCCTACTCTCTCTCCCCACACACACCCCACCCGCGCCCCTCTCTCTTATTATACCATTATCTCTGTCTGTATATTATTTTATAGCCCTCATCCATAGCCCTTCATCAGTCTAAAGACCTTTAAAAGCCAATGGGCTTTACGGGCCACTAACTAGACAGCCAACATTCATACAATGATTACATTATCAATTATGTGCATCTATGGGCAACAGTAATTAAACCTTGCCATATGTGTCTGGCTGATGTGACCAAATCCCTCACTAACACAGGCTGTCACTGCTACGCACACCACCATTTGATTCTTTGTGTAAATCATTGTGTGTGTGTGTGTGTCTCGATCTGTGGGCTAATGATTTAAAGGTCAGGCGTACCCTCTCATTGCTCTGCCTCTCCAGATAATTACAGAGAGGCAGAGCCTAGGGAGAGATGCCTCAGGTACTGTACATTCTCAGCATGGGGGAGACGAGCAAGTGTGTGAGAGAGAGAGAGAGAGAGAGAGAGAGAGAGAGAGAGAGAAGGCAGGCAGGCAGGCGAAAATGTATACCTACCTGTAAGAGTGGGAGGAGGAAAGAAATGGGTGTATGTCTGGCTGGAAGAGACCAGGTCCTATAGGAGAATCCAGGGGGCAGAGAGTTCAAGGAGACTGCAGTAAGGGCATAGCCACTGTTAACACAGGATGTGTAAGAGCAGAGATAACACTGGGGTCAGCACATTTACAGGACTAACCATTATATTGGCAAAATGACACAGCAGTGTAGGGCCATTCACCTGCAGTATTAGGATGAGACATTAGGTCGGTCTCTCTCTCTCTCTCTCTCCCTCTCTCTCTCTCTCTCTCTCTCGAATAGGAGAAAGAATGTCTTCATGTAATATTATGAACGAGGTGGTAACCTCTTCAATTCTTGCTTTTAATCTGTTAATTATCCCTTATTTCCCAATCCAAACTGCGATAGTAATGGGAGAGATTACAGCGCTAAACAAAGTAGTTAAAATCCTCTTAGTGTAACAGTAACATAGGAACACATTGATTTAAGGGGGGGGGGGGGGGGGGGGTGATCTTAGGATCATCCCTACTAGAGGTATTAGTGCTGTAGCCACGGCTGTGGAGACCATTGGCTTTCTAATTAGCCTAGCGCTAACTCACTGCAGTGGATTTATAGAACACAATCACATGCGCACGAGCACGCACATGCGCACACACACACACACTCTATTCGGATGGGATTAGTGTCGCTGTCATTGTGAGTGAGAGCAGATTCCATACTTTCCAGCTACGAAAGGAAAATCCCATTCCCGCCACTCCCCCAGCTCACTTATCCCATTTCACACAGCGTCCTTGATCCGATCACCAAGCCTCTCCAAAAGCTTCAAAAGAGGGAATTAATAAAATGAGATCCCTAACTAAAAGAGTTCCTGCAGCGAGAGCCTCATGTCTATGACTTTAGGATTATCTAAGACTGCACTTCTAAGAAAACAGGCGAGGCTCCTTTGAGCCCTGATTACAAAGCCAGGGAAGAAATAGCTACACAGGAACATTCAAAGGAAGAGTCATGAGCATCCCTTATGAATGTAGATTGAGAGGGATATTATATGTAAGACTCAGAATAACTACATCACATGAATGCCACACCAATACACCATGTCGTTTTTCATCTTTATTCTCAGGCGGGTTTTCAAAGGTGTGTTTGTAGGCATGTCTTATAGGAATGCAGAAGATAAACCCTTCTTCAAAATAACTATGCTACATAACATAAACACCGCATCAATACACCCCACTTGAGCATGAAAGTAGATCAAACATACAATGTAGCATGCCTGTATCAGAACTCTTTTCTATGGTATTGTCTTGTACTGAATGGCTGGGCTTTGACTGTCTGCTAGCAAGGCCATCACTGAAACTAGATAGGATGAGGACAGGAGTCAGGACTGTTGGGATGAGGTCAGGAGTCAGGGTGACTCAGGAGAGATCCCTGGGAACGCTCCAACAGCATTCTGACAGCGTTCCGACAGCCCTCTTCATCCCACAGCATAATCAGAGCGTGGCATAGGCTAATGAACCCCTGTTAATCATGGTTAGGAGTGAGCAACACACTCATCACCTCTGTCAGACACTGAAAATCCTTCTGACACACACAGCTACCAACACCTGACTAGTGAGAAGTGACGCGTCGCTGTGTGTGTTTGTGTGCAGAACTCTGACATATTTACCATTTTTGGAGAACACCTGTTTATTAATGTACCCTTTCCAGCTGTTCTCTGACATAGTTACACGTAGTTGTCATAAAAGCAGTGCAGTAGGTTAGTGTGTTTGTGTCCCTATAGGGTTCTCCAGTGAGAGACACTAACCCCTGCACGGCCTGCCTCAGTGTAATCCATCACCTTACTAGAGGTATTAGTGCTGTAGCCATGGCTGTGGAGACCATTAGCTTTCTAATTAGCCTAGCGCTAAGTCACTGCAGTCGGCAATTTATAGAACACAATCCCAGCCGCACTGAACAAGTAAACTTTAATTAGCATTGTGATTACAGAAAAAGAGGCAGAAAATCTTTCAGCAAATTCCTTACCCTCTCCCTCCCCAGCCATCCTAATGGAATCTCATCTTCCAGCCGCGTCTGCGCTTTTCTAAGCAAATATGTGACCAGACTGTGGTTAAGCAGGGCTTTATGCTAATGCTGCTCAGCGCTAAAACACATGGCAAGCTGTATCAGCAGCATTCACAGTTAAAGATGCACTCTCAAACTTTTGTATAATTTCAGCCAGTAGTTTTGAAAGCGGTGCCCATGAGCAAATACCGATCCACGTTGTTTGTGTACTACGTCATCCAATTATGTACTAGATGTACGTCATCCATTTTGTGTGATATGTTACGAATTTATCAATTAGTATGATGTGGGGCGACGCACAATTGGCCTAGCTGTCACAACCTGACCATAGTTTACTTTGTATATTTCTATGTTTTGGTTGGTCAGGGTGTGAGCTGAGTGGGCATTCTATGTTTCATGTCTAGTTTGTCTAGTTCTATGTTTGGCCTGATATGGTTCTCAATCAGAGGCAGGTGTTCGTCATTGTCTCTGATTGGGAACCATATTTAGGTAGCCTGTTTGGTGTTGGGTTTTGTGGGTGATTGTCCTTAGTGTCCTTGTTCCTGTCTATGGGTTTTCACCAGATAGGGCTGTTTAGGTTTTCGGTACGTTCATTACGTTCTTTATTTTGTAGTGTTTGTATTGATTCGTGTTTTACGTTTGTTTATTAAAACATGGATCGCAATCTACACGCTGCATTTTGGTCCGACTCTCCTTCACATACAGAAAACCGTTACAGAATCACCCACCACAACTGGACCAAGCGGCGTGTCAACAGGCAGCAGCAGTTGGAGAAGGAACAGAGGCAGGAGCAGCAGCAGCAGTGGGAGATGCATAATAAGGATTTCTGGACATGGGAGGAAATCCTCGACGGGAGAGGACCCTGGGCTAAACCAGGGGAGTGTAGCCGCCCAAAGGTGCAGCAGGAGAAGAGGCAACAGGAGCAGCCCAAAAAGGAGTACAGTATGGACTATACTTCTTGGGAAGAGATAGACAGGTGGGCGGTCGACCCAGGGAGAGTGCCGGAGCCCGCCTGGGATTCGCTGGAGCAGTGCGAGGAAGGTTATCGGAGAATGGAGTTGGCGAAGCGAGCACGGCGGCGCGCAAGGAAGCCCGGGAGTCAGCCCCAAAAATTTCTTGGGGGGGGGATAACAGGGAGTATGGCTACGCCAGGTAGGAGACCTGCGCAAACTCCCTGTGCTTACCGGGGGGCTAGAGAGACCGGACAGGCACCGTGTTATGCAGTGGTGCGCACGGTGTCTCCAGTGCGGGTGCATAGCCCGGTGCGGTATATTCCAGCTCCGTGTGTCGGTCGGGCTAGATTGAGCGTCGAGCCTAATGCCATGAAGCCGGCTCTACGCATCTGGTCCCCAGTGCGTCTCCTTGGGCCGGCTTACATGGCACCAGCCTTGCGCTCGGTGTCTCCGGTTCGCCTGCATAGCCCAGTGCGGGCTATTCCACCTCGCCGCACTGGCAGGGAGACCGTGAGCATTCAACCAGGTAAGATTGGGCAGGCTCGGTGCTCAAGAGCTCCAGTGCGCCTGCACGGTCCGGTCTTTCCAGTACCAGCTCCACACCCCAGCCCTCCGGTAGCAGCTCCCCGCACCAGGCTTCCTGTGCGTGTCCTCGGCCCAGTACCACCAGTGCCAGCACCACGCAGCAGGCCTACAGTGCGCCTCGTCTGTCCAGCGCTGCCGGAGCCTTCCTCCTCTCCAGCGCTGTCGGAGTCTCCCGCCTGTTTAGCGCTGTCAGAGCTTTACGCCTCTACAGCGCTGCCGGAGTCTCCCGCCTGTTCAGAACTGCCAGTCTGCAAGGAGCTGCCAGTCTGCAAGGAGCTGCCAGTCTGCAAGGAGCTGCCAGTCTGCATAGAGCTGCCAGTCTGCAAGGAGCTGCCAGTCTGCATGGAGCTGCCAGTCTGCAAGGAGCTGCCAGTCTGCAGGATGCCGCCAAAGCTGCCAGTCTGCAGGATGCCGCCAGAGCTGCCAGTCTGCAAGGAGCCGCCAGAGCTGCCAGTCTGTAAGGAGCCGCCAGAGCTGCCAGTCTGCAAGGAGCCGCCAGAGCTGCCAGTCTGCAAGGAGCCGCCAGAGCTGCCAGTCTGCAAGGAGCCGCCAGAGCCGCCAGTTAGCATGGAGCAGCCAGAGCCGCCAGTCAGCATGGAGCAGCCAGGGCCGCCAGTCAGCATAGAGCAGCCAGGGCCGCCAGTCAGCATGGAGCAGCCAGGGCCGCCAGTCAGCATGGATCAGCCAGGGCCGCCAGTCAGCATGGAGCAGCCAGTCAGCATGGAGCAGCCAGAGCTGCCAGTCAGCATGGAGCAGCCAGTCAGCATGGAGCAGCCAGAGCTGCCAGTCAGCATGGAGCAGCCAGTCAGCATGGAGCAGCCAGAGCAGCCAGTCAGCATGGAGCTTCCAGATCTGCCAGTCGACCAGACTCTTCCAGATCTGCCAGTCGACCAGACTCTTCCAGATCTGCCAGTCAGCCAGGGGTCGCCAGTCAGCCAGGAGCTGCCGCCCCTCTGTCCAGAGCTTCCGCCCCTTTGTCCCGAGCTGCCGTCCCTCTGTCCATTGAGAAGAGTTGCCATGGTGAGGAGGCCATGGAAGAGGATAAGGTGGGGGAAGACTAAGGTGAAGTGGGGGCCATGTCCAGCACCAGAACCGCCACCGCGGACAGATGCCCACCCAGACCCTCCCCTATAGGTTCAGGTTTTGCGGCCGGAGTCCGCACCTTGGGGGGGGGGGGGGGGGGGGGGGGGGGGGGGGGGTACTGTCACACCCTGACCATAGTTTACTTTGTATATTTCTATGTTTTGGTTGGTCAGGGTGTGAGCTGAGTGGGCATTCTATGTTTCATGTCTAGTTTGTCTAGTTCTATGTTTGGCCTGATATGGTTCTCAATCAGAGGCAGGTGTTCGTCATTGTCTCTGATTGGGAACCATATTTAGGTAGCCTGTTTGGTGTTGGGTTTTGTGGGTGATTGTCCTTAGTGTCCTTGTTCCTGTCTATGTGTTTTCACCAGATAGGGCTGTTTAGGTTTTCGTTACGTTCTTTATTTTGTAGTGTTTGTATTGATTCGTGTTTTACGTTTGTTTATTAAAACATGGATCGCAATCTACACGCTGCATTTTGGTCCGACTCTCCTTCACATACAGAAAACCGTTACACTAGCGTCGTCCGGGTTAGGGAGGGTTTGGCCGGTAGGGATATCCTTGTCTCATCGCGCCCCAGCGACTCCTGTGGCAGGCCGGGCGCAGTGTACGCTAACCAAGGTTGCCAGGTGCACGGTGTTTCCTCCGACACATTGGTGAAGCTGGCTTCCGGGTTGGATGCGCACTGTGTTAAGAAGCAGTGGTTGGGTTGTGTATCGGAGGACGCATGACTTTCAACCTTCGTCTCTCCCGAGCCCTATGAACTGAGCAACTCCATTCTCTCTCTGGGTGTCATTAGCGTTTGTAGAGTTTGTCTGTGAGGAGGGAGAATGTGATTCAATGCTCTGGGGTGTGGCAAGCTCTCTATCTCTCAGTCTCTCGGTCTTTGAGTCAGCCATTGTACCAGTACTAAGTTTGCACCTGTTATTGTCCAGAAGGAATACAGTACAACATAAAGGTAGACCAAAAATATCAAGGTCAAGTGTAAATATAGACTGTTTTTCCCATCTGAAAATAAACATTGTATACACAGTAGCCACAAATCTTAGTCATAACGGAGATGGAGTCTTTATCAGTCTGTCCCACACGGGACCACTCCATCACTCCTTCCTTACTCCTCCTTCCTCTCTCCTTCCTCACCCCTCTCTCCTCCCTCACCCCTCTCTCCTTCCTCCACCTCTCCGCACTGCGGACTGTCCCTCAGCACCCACCCTGTCTTTAAAGCAACATATTTATCTCTGCATCAATGACATCATCACAGGAAGGAGGGAGGGAGACAGACACAGATGGAGAGAGAGATAGAGAGAGAGAGAGAGATAGAGAGAGAGAGAGAGGGAGGAAGAGAAGATAAAAAAATAGATATGCTGCTGCATCCAGCCTGGGAGCTGCCTGACTACTGTGGAGTCCCTGAGGTGTCATGGTGGATCTGATCTGGGGTGGGGGACGAGAGAGGAAGAGAGGGAGGAGAGGAGGAGAAGAGGGATCACTGGAGCATGGAAGCTGCCAAGCTGCAACTATTAGTAACGTTAAAATAGGGTCACATATTTCAACATCTTCATAATGAAACAATGTACCACAGTCGCAAAAGGTCTGCCTCACTACCCACTGGCCTGCATTAGCTCCCCCTGTGATTGGCTGCGATGGCTTGAGGGCACAAGTGTCAGAGCGCAGCCAAAACAAACCGCTCACAGAGCCATGCTGCAGGGTAAACAGGAAGGAAGGAGAAAAGGAGGCGGAAATAAAGGATTCTAAAAATGTGAGGTGAAAATAAGTGTGGTGCCCAGGAAAATGCTTTTCCACCCAACAGACCATCTGACCTTTCTGCTTTTCAACTCCATGACAATGGATTTGGCATTACTTTACACTGGTGAACATGTACAGTATACACTCCTCTGATCTCCCTCTCTCTCTCTGTCTTTTGTCTGCCTGACACACTCCTTTGTCCCTTAACTCGCTCTTTCTCTTTTTCTCTCTCCATCTCCGGTGACACATAGGGCTTTTCTCTGCCCTCTATTGGATCATATAGTCAACCAAACAGGCAGCCACATATCCAGACCAGGGCACCTCTGTGGGCTCTTTAGACCCCTGCTCCAGCTCCTCAACCTATGGGTGTCCTGTGTTCAACCTATGGGTGTGTCCTGTGTTCAACCTATGGGTGTGTCCTGTGTTCAACCTATGGGTGTGTCCTGTGTTCAACCTATGGGTGTGTCCTGTGTTCAACCTATGGGTGTGTCCTGTGTTCAACCTATGGATGTGTCCTGTGTTCAACCTATGGATGTGTCCTGTGTTCAACCTATGGATGTGTCCTGTGTTCAAGCACCCAAATACAGACACTGCCTATAAGCCACTTAACTGTTGGGTAGGGTTCCAGGAACAGACTTGTGATAAGAGGGAATGACAAATAATCAGACACGCTCCCTCCAAAATGAACCAGGGCCTAATTAGCTGGCATTAGGCTCAGTGAAGTCATTTGGAGAGGGACAGAACGGCTGAGAGGGGGGAGGGAGGGGCATATGAGCCTTTTGGAGGAGCACACTTTCCATTCACAACTAATTGCACTGGCACAAAACTGACAATTAGGGTTTTTCCGCCCCCCTCCCTCCTCTACTTTCCTGTCCCACTCATTGGACACTCACCATGGACCACACGGATAAAGGAGGTACCAAGGACATTCAAACACTCAGTCAAGAAAACCCCACAGCTAAACTTACACACATACACACAATGAGGGACTGAAAATCCATGAACCACAGAACATGAAGTACAATGAGATTTTGAGAGCGAGAGAGAGACAGAGAGAGAGGAAAAGAGACAGAGAGTCGGGGGAAAGGAAGAGCAGAGGGCGAGAGAGAGACAGAGAGAGGGAGACAGAGAGAGAGGAAAAGAGACAGAGAGTCGGGGGAAAGGAAGAGCAGATTGCGAGAGAGAGACAGAGAGAGGGAGACAGAGAGAGAGGAAAAGAGACAGAGAGTCGGGGGAAAGGAAGAGCAGAGGGAGAGAGAGACAGAGAGAGAGGAAAAGAGACAGGAAGAGGAAGAGCAGAGGGCGAGAGAGAGACGGACGAGAGGGAGACAGAGAGAGAGGAAAAGAGACAGAGAGTCGGGGGAAAGGAAGAGCAGAGGGAGAGAGAGACAGAGAGAGAGGAAAAGAGACAGGAAGAGGAAGAGCAGAGGGCGAGAGAGAGACGGACGAGAGGGAGACAGAGAGAGAGGAAAAGAGACAGAGAGTCGGGGGAAAGGAAGAGCAGAGGGAGAGCGAGACAGAGAGAGAGAGAGAGAGAGAGAGAGAGAGAGAGAGATAGAGAGAGAGAGAGGAAAATTGACAGAGAGCCGGGGGAAAGGAAGAGTAGAGAGAGAGGGAGACAGAGAGAGAGAGAGAGAGAGAGAGAGAGAGAGAGACAGAGAGAGAGAGAGAGAGAGAGAGGAAAATTGACAGAGAGCCGGGGGAAAGGAAGAGTAGAGAGAGAGGGAGACAGAGAGAGA
Organism: Oncorhynchus mykiss; assembly: GCF_013265735.2. NCBI lineage: Eukaryota > Metazoa > Chordata > Actinopteri > Salmoniformes > Salmonidae > Oncorhynchus > Oncorhynchus mykiss. The sequence goes on along the minus strand of NC_048591.1, from coordinate 15,932,593 downwards.
GAGAGAGAGAGAGAGAGAGAGACAGAGAGAGAGAGAGAGAGAGAGAGGAAAATTGACAGAGAGCCGGGGGAAAGGAAGAGTAGAGAGAGAGGGAGACAGAGAGAGAGAGAGAGAGAGAGAGAGAGAGAGAGAGAGAGAGAGAGAGAGAGAGGAAAATAGACAGAGAGCCGGGGGAAGGAAGAGCAGAGAGAGAGGGAGACAGAGAGAGAGAGAGAGAGAGGAAAATAGACAGAGAGTCAGGGGGAAGGAAGAGTAGAGAGAGAGGGAGACAGAGAGAGAGAGAGAGAGAGAGAGAGAGAGAGAGAGAGAGAGAGAGAGAGAGAGAGGAAAATAGACAGAGAGCCGGGGGAAACGAAGAGCAGAGGGAGAGGGTTTGAGCAGAGTGCTACATTTCATCATCAAAACTCAGAAAAGCAGCTATTCAAAAAACAGGGAATTGTGCCGATTTGTTTCGGCGGGAGAAAACTCAGAGAGAGATCAAACAGCAGTTTGATCTTTCAGTCATGTGCAGAGGAACCTATACTCAGGGGAGGACACACATAAGAATAGGCTTTTTACATTTACTATTTATCTTTTCACACAGCGACAGACACCTCTGCTGAATCAGTTATAAATACATTTCCAAACCTCTTTCCACATTTCAGTTTGAGACCTCCTCTCCTTCACATCACTGGGTTTGTGGTGTTACTTCTCTAGTGTGACGCCTAGTTTTCTCCCCAGGCAGAAATACCCGATGTGGCTATAATAACAGTGTGTCATCATACCAAATGTGTATATTTCCACTCCCTTGCCAAGCTTAGTAAGTACTGTGTGATAGATTCCTCTGTTGGAGACCATGAGTTGTAGCACTAGGATTATGGATTGTAAAACAGAGATAGTGTCAACTGTTTCATACTTGTGTGTGCTGTTAAAGACGATATGAAAAGATATGAGACGTTTCCTTACATGACATTACGTTACAATGCAATGCAATATGATGCAAGACAATATGACCTTAACTTTCTCTGGCCATCACGCCATCAAGTAAACAGTGAGTAAGAGAAACATAAATATGCCAGAAGGTTATGAAGATAGAACAGAGAAGAACTATACAGACAGCCTACGAGGGCAGAGAGGACAGGATAAAGACATTAATGAAGAGGAGAGCGTGGGTGAGGCACACAATGAAAACGAGGAGAGCGAGAGACAGAGAGAAAGGGAGGAGGAGGAAGAGGGAGAAATGATAGAGACAAAGAGTTTGGGTCAACATGTCATCCATTTTGAAGGTAATATCACTACACCCATATCTTGTGTGTGTGTGTGCGTGTGCGCGTGTGTGCGTGTCCGTGAGTGCGCGTGCGGGTGCGGGTGTGTGCGTGTGTGTGTGGGTGTGGGTGTGCGGGTGTGTGCGTGTGTATGTGGGTGTGCGTGTGTGTGTGAGTGTGTGCGCGCGTTTGTGTGGGTGTGCGTGTGTGTGTGCATGTGCGTGTGTGTGTGCGTGTGGGTGTGCATGTGCGTGTGTGTGTGTGCATGTGCGTGTATGTGTGTGCGTGTGTGTGTGCGTGTGTGTGTGCGTGTGCGTGTGTGTGTGTGCGTGTGTGAGTGTGTGTGCGTGTGGGTGTGCATGTGCATGTGCGTGAGTGTGCAAACAACTTCCAGTTGATCATTTTCCAGCTCTCTCTCAAACACAGGAATCAATCCACCAAACAAAGACAAAGTGGAGAATTGTTCCAGCCTTCAGGCTGCATTAGTGATGATAAATCATACTATCATCTGCATTACAAATCATTATGCAAAAAACACCAACGCTGTCGGTGTAAAAGCAATACATTCATTCTCCCCCCCCCCTTTACTGCCCTATAGGGGCAATTAGTCACTGCTCAAATACACTGAGTGTGTCTTTCGGCGTGGGGTTTTCTGTGTATGTTTATCTGGAAGTGTGTGTGTGTGTTTTCCATTGAGATGAATAGAAAACTGGTCACTGTGTGGAACGAGCACCTATGAGCATTCAGACAGACACAGAAAGATGGACACACACCATCTAATCCCTTCTATCACCTTGCTGCACACTGATCAGTCATGTGGCCATGTCATATCTCAGTGCAGAGGTGTGTGTGTGCGTCTGTGTGTGCGTATGTGCCAGTGTGTGTGTGTGTTTCAGTTCCCATCCCAGTGTGGGATAAGGATGACTGTGTCACTAGCAGGACTTCAACGCAGGATTAATTGATTGCCGCTGCGTTCGCTAGATTTAATTTCCTCTGGAGAGGAGAGTGCATCCTAGCAACATCTCCTCTCCTCTCCTCTCCTCTCCTCTCCACCTCACCGCTCTGACCAGCCACACCCCTGCTGAGACACTTAACTCAAACATTACCGAGATGTTAGGCAATGCTTTTTTTTAAACGGTAAGACAATGTTGTTGTGAGGTTTAAGAACAATGCTCCACTCAAACGTCACTGACAACCTGCGTAAGCAGTTGTTGATTAAAAGAGCGGACTCAAACAGCAGTGGATCTGAAGATGTTGAGAAATAGAGGTGGAAAGAAAAAGAAAAGGAGGGAGGGAGGACAGAGAGAGGGGTAGGGAGGACAGAGAGAGGGGTAGGGAGGACAGAGAGAGGGGTAGGGAGGACAGAGGGAGGGGTAGGGAGGACAGAGAGAGGGGTAGGGAGGACAGAGAGAGGGGTAGGGAGGACAGAGAGAGGGGTAGGGAGGACAGAGGGAGGGGTAGGGAGGACAGAGAGAGGGGTAGGGAGGACAGAGAGAGGGGTAGGGAGGACAGAGGGAGGGGTAGGGAGGACAGAGAGAGGGGTAGGGAGGACAGAGAGAGGGGTAGGGAGGACAGAGGGAGGGGTAGGGAGGACAGAGGGAGGGGTAGGGAGGACAGAGGGAGGGGTAGGGAGGACAGAGGGAGGGGTAGGGAGGACAGAGGGAGGGGTAGGGAGGACAGAGGGAGGGGTAGGGAGGACAGAGGGAGGGGTAGGGAGGACAGAGGGAGGGGTAGGGAGGACAGAGGGAGGGGATAGGGAGGACAGAGGGAGGGGTAGGGAGGACAGAGGGAGGGGATAGGGAGGACAGAGGGAGGGGTAGGGAGGACAGAGGGAGGGGTAGGGAGGACAGAGGGAGGACAGAGGGAGGGGTAGGGAGGACAGAGGGAGGGGTAGGGAGGACAGAGGGAGGACAGAGGGAGGACAGAGGGAGGGGTAGGGAGGACAGAGGGAGGACAGAGGGAGGACAGAGGGAGGGGTAGGGAGGACAGAGGGAGGACAGAGGGAGGGGTAGGGAGGACAGAGGGAGGGGTAGGGAGGACAGAGGGAGGACAGAGGGAGGACAGAGGGAGGGGTAGGGAGGACAGAGGGAGGACAGAGGGAGGACAGAGGGAGGGGTAGGGAGGACAGAGGGAGGACAGAGGGAGGGGTAGGGAGGACAGAGGGAGGGGTAGGGAGGACAGAGGGAGGGGTAGGGAGGACAGAGGGAGGGGTAGGGAGGACAGAGGGAGGACAGAGGGAGGACAGAGGGAGGGGATAGGGAGGACAGAGGGAGGGGTAGGGAGGACAGAGGGAGGACAGAGGGAGGACAGAGGGAGGACAGAGGGAGGACATAGGGAGGGGTAGGGAGGACAGAGGGAGGGGTAGGGAGGACAGAGGGAGGACAGAGGGAGGGGTAGGGAGGACAGAGGGAGGGGTAGGGAGGACAGAGAGAGGACAGAGGGAGGACAGAGGGAGGACAGAGGGAGGACAGAGGGAGGGGTAGGGAGGACAGAGAGAGGACAGAGGGAGGACAGAGGGAGGACAGAGGGAGGGGTAGGGAGGACAGAGGGAGGACAGAGGGAGGGGTAGGGAGGACAGAGAGAGGGGTAGGGAGGACAGAGGGAGGACAGAGGGAGGGGTAGGGAGGACAGAGGGAGGGGTAGGGAGGACAGAGGGAGGACAGAGGGAGGGGTAGGGAGGACAGAGAGAGGGGTAGGGAGGACAGAGGGAGGGGTAGGGAGGACAGAGAGAGGGGTAGGGAGGACAGAGAGAGGGGTAGGGAGGACAGAGGGAGGGGTAGGGAGGACAGAGGGAGGGGTAGGGAGGACAGAGGGAGGGGTAGGGAGGACAGAGGGAGGGGTAGGGAGGACAGAGGGAGGGGTAGGGAGGACAGAGGGAGGGGTAGGGAGGACAAAGGGAGGGGTAGGGAGGACAGAGGGAGGGGTAGGGAGGACAGAGGGAGGGGATAGGGAGGACAGAGGGAGGGGTAGGGAGGACAGAGGGAGGGGATAGGGAGGACAGAGGGAGGGGTAGGGAGGACAGAGGGAGGGGTAGGGAGGACAGAGGGAGGACAGAGGGAGGGGTAGGGAGGACAGAGGGAGGGGTAGGGAGGACATAGGGAGGACAGAGGGAGGACAGAGGGAGGGGTAGGGAGGACAGAGGGAGGACAGAGGGAGGACAGAGGGAGGGGTAGGGAGGACAGAGGGAGGACAGAGGGAGGGGTAGGGAGGACAGAGGGAGGGGTAGGGAGGACAGAGGGAGGACAGAGGGAGGACAGAGGGAGGGGTAGGGAGGACAGAGGGAGGACAGAGGGAGGACAGAGGGAGGGGTAGGGAGGACAGAGGGAGGACAGAGGGAGGGGTAGGGAGGACAGAGGGAGGGGTAGGGAGGACAGAGGGAGGGGTAGGGAGGACAGAGGGAGGGGTAGGGAGGACAGAGGGAGGACAGAGGGAGGACAGAGGGAGGGGATAGGGAGGACAGAGGGAGGGGTAGGGAGGACAGAGGGAGGACAGAGGGAGGACAGAGGGAGGGGTAGGGAGGACAGAGGGAGGACAGAGGGAGGACAGAGGGAGGACAGAGGGAGGACATAGGGAGGGGTAGGGAGGACAGAGGGAGGGGTAGGGAGGACAGAGGGAGGACAGAGGGAGGGGTAGGGAGGACAGAGGGAGGGGTAGGGAGGACAGAGAGAGGACAGAGGGAGGACAGAGGGAGGACAGAGGGAGGACAGAGGGAGGAGTAGGGAGGACAGAGAGAGGACAGAGGGAGGACAGAGGGAGGACAGAGGGAGGGGTAGGGAGGACAGAGAGAGGACAGAGGGAGGACAGAGGGAGGACAGAGGGAGGACAGAGGGAGGACAGAGGGAGGGGTAGGGAGGACAGAGAGAGGACAGAGGGAGGACAGAGGGAGGACAGAGGGAGGACAGAGGGAGGACAGAGGGAGGGGTAGGGAGGACAGAGGGAGGACAGAGGGAGGGGTAGGGAGGACAGAGGGAGGGGTAGGGAGGACAGAGGGAGGGGTAGGGAGGACAGAGAGAGGACAGAGGGAGGGGTAGGGAGGACAGATGGAGGACAGAGGGAGGGGTAGGGAGGACAGAGGGAGGACAGAGGGAAGACAGAGGGAGGGGTAGGGAGGACAGAGGGAGGACAGAGGGAGGACAGAGGGAGGGGTAGGGAGGACAGAGAGAGGACAGAGGGAGGACAGAGGGAGGACAGAGGGAGGGGGTAGGGAGGACAGAGGGAGGACAGAGGGAGGGGTAGGGAGGACAGAGGGAGGACAGAGGGAGGACAGAGGGAGGACAGAGGGAGGGGTGGGGAGGACAGAGGGAGGACAGAGGGAGGACAGAGGGAGGGGTAGGGAGGACAGAGAGAGGACAGAGGGAGGACAGAGGGAGGACAGAGGGAGGACAGAGGGAGGACAGAGGGAGGACAGAGGGAGGGGTAGGGAGGACAGAGGGAGGACAGAGGGAGGACAGAGGGAGGACAGAGGGAGGGGTAGGGAGGACAGAGGGAGGACAGAGGGAGGGGTAGGGAGGACAGAGGGAGGACAGATGGAGGACAGAGGGAGGACAGAGAGAGGACAGAGGGAGGACAGAGGGAGGACAGAGGGAGGACAGAGGGAGGGGTAGGGAGGACAGAGGGAGGACAGAGAGAGGACAGAGGGAGGACAGAGGGAGGACAGAGGGAGGACAGAGGGAGGGGTAGGGAGGACAGAGGGAGGACAGAGGGAGGACAGAGGGAGGGGTAGGGAGGACAGAGGGAGGACAGAGGGAGGGGTAGGGAGGACAGAGGGAGGACAGAGGGAGGACAGAGGGAGGACAGAGGGAGGGGTAGGGAGGACAGAGGGAGGACAGAGGGAGGGGTAGGGAGGACAGAGGGAGGACAGAGGGAGGACAGATGGAGGACAGAGGGAGGGGTAGGGAGGACAGAGGGAGGACAGAGGGAGGACAGAGGGAGGGGTAGGGAGGACAGAGGGAGGACAGAGGGAGGACAGAGGGAGGACAGAGGGAGGACAGAGGGAGGACAGAGGGAGGGGTAGGGAGGACAGAGAGAGGACAGAGGGAGGACAGAGGGAGGGGTAGGGAGGACAGAGGGAGGACAGAGGGAGGACAGAGGGAGGGGTAGGGAGGACAGAGGGAGGACAGAGGGAGGGTAGGGAAGACAGAGGGAGGGGTAGGGAGGACAGAGGGAGGACAGAGGGAGGGTAGGGAGGACAGAGGGAGGGGTAGGGAGGATAGAGGGAGGGCAGAGGGAGGGGTAGGGAGGGGTAGGGAGGACAGAGGGAGGGGTAGGGAGGGGTAGGGAGGACAGAGGGAGGGGTAGGGAGGACAGAGGGAGGACAGAGGGAGGGTAGGGAGGACAGAGGGAGGGGTAGGGAGGACAGAGGGAGGGCAGAGGGAGGGGTAGGGAGGGGTAGGGAGGACAGAGGGAGGGGTAGGGAGGGGTAGGGAGGGGTAGGGAGGACAGAGGGAGGGGTAGGGAGGGGTAGGGAGGACAGAGGGAGGGGTAGGGAGGGGGTAGGGAGGACAGAGGGAGGGGTAGGGAGGGGGTAGGGAGGACAGAGGGAGGGGGTAGGGAGGACAGAGGGAGGGGGGAGGGAGGAGAGAGGGAGGGGGTAGGGAGGGGTAGGGAGGACAGAGGGAGGACAGAGGGAGGACAGAGGGAGGACAGAGGGAGGGGTAGGGAGGGGTAGGGAGGACAGAGGGAGGGGTAGGGAGGGGGTAGGGAGGACAGAGGGAGGGGTAGGGAGGGGTAGGGAGGACAGAGGGAGGGGTAGGGAGGGGTAGGGAGGGGTAGGGAGGGGTAGGGAGGACAGAGGGAGGGGTAGGGAGGGGTAGGGAGGACAGAGGGAGGGGTAGGGAGGGGGTAGGGAGGACAGAGGGAGGGGTAGGGAGGGGGTAGGGAGGACAGAGGGAGGGGTAGGGAGGGGGTAGGGAGGACAGAGGGAGGGGTAGGGAGGGGGTAGGGAGGACAGAGGGAGGACAGAGGGAGGACAGAGGGAGGGGTAGGGAGGACAGAGGGAGGGGTAGGGAGGACAGAGGGAGGGGTAGGGAGGACAGAGGGAGGGGTAGGGAGGACAGAGGGAGGGGTAGGGAGGACAGAGGGAGGGGTAGGGAGGACAGAGGGAGGGGTAGGGAGGACAGAGGGAGGGGTAGGAAGGACAGAGGGAGGGGTAGGGAGGACAGAGGGAGGGGTAGGGAGGACAGAGGGAGGGGTAGGGAGGGGGTAGGGAGGGGTAGGGAGGACAGAGGGAGGACAGAGGGAGGACAGAGGGAGGACAGAGGGAGGACAGAGGGAGGGGTAGGGAGGGAGGGAGGACAGAGGGAGGGGTAGGGAGGGAGGGAGGGTATAGGGAGGGGGTAGGGAGGGGGTAGGGAGGGGTAGGGAGGGAGGGAGTAGGGAGGGGGTAGGGAGGGGTAGGGAGGGGGTAGGGAGGGGGTAGGGAGGGAGGACAGAGGGAGGACAGAGGGAGGACAGAGGGAGGACAGAGGGAGGGGTAGGGAGGACAGAGGGAGGGGTAGGGAGGGAGGGAGGACAGAGGGAGGGGTAGGGAGGGAGGGAGGACAGAGGGAGGACAGAGGGAGGACAGAGGGAGGGGTAGGGAGGGGGTAGGGAGGACAGAGAGAGGGGTAGGGAGGGAGGGAGGACAGAGGGAGGACAGAGGGAGGACAGAGGGAGGGGTAGGGAGGGGGTAGGGAGGACAGAGGGAGGGGTAGGGAGGGAGGACAGAGGGAGGGGTAGGGAGGGAGAGAGGACAGAGGGAGGACAGAGGGAGGGTTAGGGAGGACAGAGGGAGGGTTAGGGAGGACAGAGGGAGGACAGAGGGAGGACAGAGGGAGGGGTAGGGAGGGAGGGAGGACAGAGGGAGGGGTAGGGAGGGAGGGAGGACAGAGGGAGGGGTAGGGAGGGAGGGAGGACAGAGGGAGGACAGAGGGAGGACAGAGGGTGGGGTAGGGAGGGGGTAGGGAGGACAGAGGGAGGGGTAGGGAGGGAGGGAGGACAGAGGGAGGACAGAGGGAGGACAGAGGGAGGGGTAGGGAGGGGGTAGGGAGGACAGAGGGAGGGGTAGGGAGGGAGGGAGGACAGAGGGAGGGGTAGGGAGGGAGGGAGGACAGAGGGAGGACAGAGGGAGGGGTAGGGAGGGAGGGAGGACAGAGGGAGGACAGAGGGAGGGGTAGGGAGGGGGTAGGGAGGACAGAGGGAGGGGTAGGGAGGGGTAGGGAGGGGGTAGGGAGGGGTAGGGAGGGGGTAGGGAGGGGGTAGGGAGGGGTAGGGAGGGGTAGGGAGGGGGTAGGGAGGACAGAGGGAGGGGTAGGGAGGGGGTAAGGAGGGGGTAGGGAGGGAGGACAGAGGGAGGACAGAGGGAGGACAGAGGGAGGGGTAGGGAGGGGATAGGGAGGGTGTAGGGAGGGGGTAGGGAGGGGTAGGGAGGGAGTAGGGAGGGGGTAGGGAGGGGTAGGGAGGGGGTAGGGAGGGGGTAGGGATGGGTAGGGAGGGGGTAGGGAGGGGGTAGGGAGGGAGTAGGGAGGGGTAGGGAGGGGGTAGGGAGGGAGTAGGGATGGGTAGGGAGGGGTAGGGAGGGGGTAGGGAGGGGGTAGGGAGGGAGTAGGGATGGGTAGGGAGGGGTAGGGAGGGGGTAGGGAGGGAGTAGGGATGGGTAGGGAGGGGTAGGGAGGGGGTAGGGAGGGGGTAGGGAGGGAGTAGGGAGGGGTAGGGAGGGGGTAGGGAGGGGTAGGGAGGGGGTAGGGAGGGAGTATGGAGGGGTAGGGAGGGGTAGGGAGGGGGTAGGGAGGGGGGGGGACCAGATGAGTCACCATAAAAGACCCCAGTCATGGTCTGGACAAGCATCCTCAATAAGCCTTCATAGAGCATGGCTAGCAGTGGAATACAGGCGGTTAGTGCTGAAGAGGTAATGTAGGGTAATGGATATTGGGGCAGCAGGTATCCTAGTGGGGTGGCAGGTGGTTAGAGCGTTGGGCCAGTAACCGACAGGTTGCTGCGATCGAATCCCTGAGCTGACAAGGTAAAAATCTGTCGCTCTACCCCTGAACAAGGCAGTTAACCCACTGTTCCTAGGCTGTCATTGTAAATAAAAATTGTTCTTAACTAACTTGCCTAGTTAAATAAAAAAATATGGTTGGGTATGTACTGCCAGACATAGAGGTTCTGGGAGTCAAGGAATAAAAAAGGGCTTATATGAGAGAGGCAAGGTTATTTTGTGCTTGTGATAAGAATGTTAAGTATTGGGTAGGTCCGACTGTGTTTGTGTGTGTTTGTGTGTGGGTGTATATCGTGCGTAAATCAGATCTCTGAGACATGGGCCCTACAGGGGTAAACCCAGCAGATTACATCAGAGAGTATTAGTCTTGTGTTGGTGTTTGGTGTTTGCTTTAAATCTACAAACTCTTGTTCTCTCCAGGCGAGCTAACCCGCTGTCTCACTCTATTCTGATAAAGGATGCGCCTCAGATCCCCATGGCAACAGAACAGCTGGAGCTCCTGGAGTTGGGGCAGCTCCCAGTCTCAGAGACACTGTTGCACAGGAGCTGCACTGATCTGCTGTTTGTCTTTGGAAACTGGACCAGAGGGAGCCATTCTGGCTTGGAGAAGTTCCTTCCCCTGTCTGGAGAGATCTGTTTTTGGGGCTTAATTGGAAGCGAGAGAATCACAACACACTCTTCCCCCTCTGTGTTAAAAAAGCCACTCTTCTCTTCTTTCTCCTCTCATGCCTTTAAAGGTCTCTGTTTCCCTCTCTTCAAGGTCATTTTTTACTTTCCTTCCCCTCATCTCCAATTCCCTCTTGCTTCATCTCTCACTGTGCTTTTCTCTTGAACAACCCCCCCACTATCATGGTCTCTCCTCTTTCCCCTCATTAAAGACAGATCCAGGGGAACCTTATCAAGGACAACCTCACCAGGTACAGTGGGATGAAACCTTGAGAGGAACCAGACTCCATAGGAGCCCATCTTTTTCTGTCCAGCTGTACCAGAACTAGATACAGTATGAAGACCAGAAAGTTGTCAATCATATCCCAGAATCATAAAGGAAAGAATGAAAGTAAAAGTTCTTTCTGCACAGCATACCAAACGAAGTGGATACTATATGCTTAACACAGTGGATACAACATGCTTAACACCATGGATACAACACACTTAACACAGTGGACACAACACACTAAACACAGTGGATACAACACACTAAACACAGTGGATACAACACACTTAACACAGTGGACACAACATACTAAACACAGTGGATACAACACACTAAACACAGTGGATACAACACACAGACACAGTGGATACAACACACTAAACACAGTGGATACAACATACTAAACACAGTGGATACAACACACTAAACACAGTGGATACAACATACTGAACACAGTGGATACAACATACTAACACCATGGATACAACACACTTAACACAGTGGACACAACACACTAAACACAGTGAATACAACACACTAAACACAGTGGATACAACACACTAAACACAGTGGATACAACATACTGAACACAGTGGATACAACATACTAACACCATGGATACAACACACTTAACACAGTGGACACAACACACTAAACACAGTGAATACAACACACTAAACACCGTGGATACAACATACTGAACACAGTGGATACAACATACTGAACACAGTGGATACAACACACTAAACACAGTGGATACAACATACTAAACACAGTGGATACAACATACTAAACACAGTGGATACAACACACTAAACACAGTGGATACAACACACTAAACACAGTGGACACAACACACTAAACACAGTGAATACAACACACTAAACACCGTGGATACAACATACTGAACACAGTGGATACAACATACTGAACACAGTGGATACAACATACTGAACACAGTGGATACAACACACTAAACACAGTGGATACAACATACTAAACACAGTGGATACAACATACTAAACACAGTGGATACAACACACTAAACACAGTGGATACAACACACTAACACAGTGGATACAACACACTAAACACAGTGGATACAACACACTAACACAGTGGATACAACACACTAAACACACTGGATACAACACACTAACACAGTGGATACCACACACTAAACACAGTGGATACAACACACTAACACAGTGGATACAACACACTAAACACAGTGGATACAACACACTAAACACAGTGGATACAACACACTAACACAGTGGATACAACACACTAAACACAGTGGATACAACACACTAAACACAGTGGATACAACACACTAACACAGTGGATACAACACACTAAACACAGTGGATACAACACACTAAACACAGCGGATACAACACACTAAACACAGTGGATACAACACACTAAACACAGTGGATACAACACACTAAACACAGCGGATACAACACACTAAACACAGTGGATACAACACACTAAACACAGTGGATACAACACACTAAACACAGTGGATACAACACACTAACACAGTGGATACAACACACTAAACACAGTGGATACAACACACTAAACACAGTGGATACAACACACTAACACAGTGGATACAACACACTAAACACAGTGGATACAACACACTAAACACAGCGGATACAACACACTAAACACAGCGGATACAACACACTAAACACAGTGGATACAACACACTAAATACAATGGATACAACACACTAACACAGTGGATACAACACACTAAACACAGTGGATACAACACACTAAATACAATGGATAGGAATAGGAAATTAATAATGAGCCCATCTATTGAATAACATTGCATTAATAGCCCCTGAGCTGTGGAAAGAAATTCAATGAATTGTTAAGAGGACATTAAAAAAGGGAAATTAATAAAAACAAAGTAATTACCTGCGGATGATCTCCATCTAGTAATTAATAGCACTGGCATATGCCTGAAACAGATAGGCATGCAAAGAATAATGAATTATGCTAATGTACGCCTCCAGGTATGGTTTTAGTCTCCGTTATCTTGATATTTCTGAACGGGTAATTTACTCAGGTTGCTAAGGATGCAGCTGTGATAAATGAGCAAATGGCCCTCACAGGTACCCTTAGAACATGAATGTGCAGATAGTGAAATGTTGGGGTAGTACACAGACTCCAGCAGTAGGGTTTAAGTCCCCATGGCATACTGAACACTTTACAGACAAACAAGCAGCAGCACAGACCTCTGAACTAGCTACTTATGAAGTCATATGATTTTTGCTTGAACTCCAATGGTGTTGGCTCAATTCAATTCACTGTTCCCTAAGCTATGCAACCTGTGTGTCTTGGAGGCTAATTGACTTTGCAATTTAAGAGGAAGGATCTTGGAAAGTTACTGGTGACTGTAAGGCAAACAGACTGGCATGCTGTGTCCTTCACAGACCCAGGGACAGTCATCCACGCACACGTACACACACACGACTGCCCTCCGCAATTATCCCTAGTGTGTATCCATCAAGATAAATGAGAGATGAGAAGTTTAAGTGGTTCAGACTTGGCCAGGGTCCTAATGACTGGCCTATGACTGACAGGGAGACCAACCACACCATCGACAACTGTCACGTCCGATCACAACACACTTCCTCTGGCCCGGGAGAGCAGAGAGGAGAGGCAGGGCGGGACACAGAGAAAGAAAGACAAAATAAATAAAGAAAGGGAGACGAGGTAGAAGAGAGAGATTGATTACTCCAGTCAGAGACTAGCTGAGTGTAACAGTGGGACCCCAAGGAGCACAGATCAGCTGCCTGACTATATCTCTGCCATTTAATTATGTCACCCACACCCACATCCAAAATTATACAATGGATTTGCTGGATTTCCTGTGTGTGTGTGTGTGTGTGTGTGTGTGTGTGTGCATATAAAGTACCAGACGCAAGTTTGGACACCTACTCATTCAATGTTTTTCTTAATTTGTACTATTTTCTACATTGTAAACTATGAAATAACACATATGGAATTATGCAGTAACCAAAAAAGTGTTAAATAAATCAAAATATATTTTAGATTTGAGATTCTTCACAGTAGCTACCCTTTGCCTTGATGACAGCTTTGCACACTCTTGGCATTCTCTCAACCAGCTTCATGAGGTAGCCACCTGGAATTCATTTCAATTAACAAGCGTGCCTTGTTAAAATATCATTTGTGGAATTTCTTTCCTTATTAAGGCATTTCAGTCAATCAGTTGTAGCAAGGTAGGGGTGGTATACAGAAGATAGCCTTATTTGGTAAAAGACCAAGTCCATATTATGGCAAGAACCGCTCAAATAAGCAAAGAGAAACGACAGTCCATCATTACTTTAACTTCTACGGGATCGGTGTCCCCCCACGGGACGGTTGAGCTAACGTGATTAGCATGAGGTTGTAACTAATAAGAACATTTTCCAGGACATAGACATATCTGATATGGGCAGAAAGCTTACATTCTTGTTAATCTAACTGCACTGTCCAATTTACAGTAGCTATTACAGTGAAATAATACAATGCTACTGTTTGAGGAGAGTGCACAGTTATGACCATGAAAATGTATTAATAAACCAATTAGGCACATTTAGGCAGTCTTGATACAACATTTTGAACAGAAATACAATGGTTCGTTGGATCAGTCTAAAACGTTACACATACACTGCTGCCATCTAGTGGCCATAATCTAAATTGCGCCTGGGCTGGAATAATACATTATGGTCTTTCTCTTGGTTTCGGATTTTTGTAACTTATTTTGTACATAATGTTGCTGCTACCATCTCTTACGACCGAAAAGAGCTTCTGGAAATCAGAACAGCGATTACTCACCTTTAACTGGATGAAGAATTTCTCTTTAATGATTCAGATGAGAGGGATTTACTCCAGACAACAGAACAGGCCCTCATCCCCGTCATTCACAGGAGAAAAAGGCTGAAAAGAGATCGGGGTGCCTTGTGAGGATCCGCCGACGAGTGGCTAATCTGCCCTTGCCATCCGTATTACTGGCCAACATACAATCACTGGAAAATAAATTAGCTAAAAGCACGTATAGCCTACCAACGGGACATTAAAAACGGTAATATCTTATGTTTCACCGAGTCGTGTCTGAACAAAGACATGAATAACATACATCTGGCGGGTTATACACAGCCTCTGGTAAAACAAGGGGTGGCGCGCTATGTATATTTGTAAACAACAGCTGGTACATGATATCTAAGGAAGTCTCAAGGTTTTGCTCGCCTGAGGTAGAGTATCTCATGATAAGCTGTAGACCTACCTAGAGACTTTTCATCTGTATTTTTGTAGCTGTCTACATACCACCACAGACTGAGGTGAGGGACTCTAACCCGGAAGCTTATAAGAAATCCCGCTATGCCCTCCGACGAACCATCAAACAGGCAAAGGATAAATACACGACTTAGATTGCCCAGTGACACGAGTCTACCAGACGAGCTAAATGACTTCTATGCTCGTTTCGAGGCAAGTAACACTGAAACATGCATGAGAGCATCAGCTGTTCGGATAACTGTGTGATCACACTCTCCACAGCTGATGTGAGTAAGACCTTTAAACAGGTCAACATTCACAAGTGTACTGCGAGCATGCGCTGACCAACTGGCAAGTGTCTTCACTGACATTTTCAATCTCTCCCTGTCTGAGTCTGTGATACCAACATGTTTTAAGCAGACCACCATTGTCCCTGTGCCCAAGAACACCAATGTAACCTGCCTAAATGACTTCCAACCCGTAGCACCCACGTCTGTAGCCATGAAGTGCTTTGAAAGGCTGGTCATGGCTCACATCAACACCATTATCCCAGAAACCCTAGACCCACTCCAATTTGCATAACGCCCCAACAGATCCACAGATCTGTTGGATCTCTATTACACTCCACACTCCACATTCATTGATTACAGCTCAGCGTTCAACATCATAGTGCCCTCAAAGCTCATCAAAAGTTAAGGACCCTGTAACTAAACACCTCCCTCTGCAACTGGATCTTGGACCTCCTGACGGGCCACCCCCAGGTGGTGAGGGTAGGTAACAACACATCCTCCACGCTTATCCTTAACATGGGGTTCCCTCAGGGGTGCGTGCTCAGTCCCCTCCTGTACACCCTGTTCATTCATGACTGCATGGCCAGGCAAGACTCCAACACCATCATTAAGTTTGCCAATGACACAACACAACAGCCTGATCACCAACAACGATGAGATGGCATATAGGGAGGAGGTCAGAGACCTGGCCGTGTGGTGCCAGGACAACAGCCTCTCCCTCAACATGATCAAGATTAAGGAGATGATTGTGGACTACAGGAAAAGGAGGACAGAGCACACCCCCATTCTCTTCAACGGGGCTGTAGTGGAGCAGGTTGAGCCAAGTTGAACCAAGTTCCTTGGTGTCCACATCACCAACAAAGTAACATGGTCCAAGCACAGCAAGACAGTCGTGAAGAGGGCACAACCAAAACCTATTCCCCCTCAAGAAACTGAAAAGATTTGGCATGGGTCTTCAGATCCTCAAAAGGTTCTACAGCTGCACCATCGACAGCGTCCTGACTGGTTGCATCACTGCCTGGTATGGCAACTGCTCGGCCTCCGAGCAGATTACTGAACATCTAAACAAATGGCTACCCAGACTACTTGCATTGACCCCCCCCACCTATTTTACGCTGCTGCTACTCTCTGTTATTACATCTATGCATAAGTCACTTTAATAACTCTACCCACATGTATATATTACCTCAATTACCTCGACTAACCGGTGCCCCACACATTGACTCTGTACCGGTACCACCTGTATATAGCCTCTCTATTGTTATTTTACTGCTGCTCTGTAATTATTTGTTACTTTATTTAAAACATTTTTTTTTTTATTAAAACTGCATTGTTGGGTAAGGGTTTGTGAGTAAGCATTTCACTGTAAGGTCTATATTTGTATGTTGTATTCGGGGCATGGGACAAATACAATTTGATACAATACAAATTTGATTTGTTTTGCAGAGGATAAATTCATTAGAGTTAACTGCACCTCAGATTGCATCCCAAATAAATGCACAGAGTTCAAGTAACAGACACATCCCAACATCAACTGTTCAGAGGAGACTGTGTGAGTCAGGCATTCATGGTTGAATTGCTGCAAAGAAACCACTACTAAAGGACAACAATAATAAGAAGAGACTTGCATGGGCCAAGAAACACGAGTAAATGGACATTAGACCAGTGGAAATCTGTCCTTTGATCTGATGAGCTCAAATTTGAGATTTTTGGTTCCAACTGTTGTGTCTTTGTGAGACGCAGAGAAGGTGAACGGATGATCTTCGCATGTGTGGTTCCCACCGTGAAGCATGGAGGAGGAGGTGTGATGTATGGGGGTGCTTTGCTGGTGACACTGTCAGTAATTTATTTAGAATTCAAGGCACACTTAGCCGGCATGGCTACCACAGCATTCTGCAGCGATACACCATCCCACCTGGTTTGCGCTTAGTGGGACTATCATTTGTTTTTCAATAGGACAATGACCCAACACACCTCCAGACTGTGTAAAAGATATTTGACAAAGAAAGAGAGTGATGGAGTGCTGCATCAGGTGACCTGACCTCCACAATCACCCGACCTCAACCCAATTGAGATGGTTTCGGATGAGTTGAACCGTAGAGTGAAGGAAAAGCAGCCAACAAGTGATCAGCATATGTGGGAACTCCTTCAATACTGTTGGAAAAGCATTCCTCATGAAGCTGGTAGAGAGAATGCCAAGAGTTTGCAAAGCTGTCATCAAGGCAAAGGGTGGCTACTTTGAAGAATCTCAAATATAAAATATATGTTGATTTGTATAACACGTTTTTGGTTACTTCATGATTCCATATGTGTTATTTAATAGTTTTGATGTCTTCAATATTATTCTACAATGTAGAAAATAGTAAAAATAAAGAAAAACCCTTGAATGAGTAGGTGTGTCCAAACTTTTGACTGGTACTGTACCTGTGTGGGTGCGTTTGTGTGTCTGTGTGTGTGGTAAACTAAGAGTAATGTTTATTGGCGTTAATGTGTCTATTTAATGATTAATGCCAGCATCACAGGTAAGTAAGTGTGTGAGCAGCATAGCTTGACCTGTCCTCTCCCTCTGACCACTCTACACCTGCAATCACCATTCAGTATGTGTTGTATGTGATTATGCCTGTTTCCACATATCGACAATACCAGGGGAGGCCAGTAGGCCTGTGGACGTATATAGGGATACGTGTGAGTGTGTACCTGAGTGTGTATCTGTGTGTGTGCGTGTCTGAAACAGTACAGTAAGAGATTGCCAGAGAGCTGTATACATACTGTAAGTACAGTGTGTATACCAGGAATACTTGTCACAATGCAAGCTTTGTTTTAAGCGAGAAAGAACCCTCAGCTGTGTGTGGATTTGTATGTGTTTGTATACAGGATCGGCCCCTTTTCTTTCAATTTTCACATAAAATGACATACAGTACTCAAATCTAACTGCCTGTAGCTCAGGACATGAAACAAGGAAATGCAATATTCTTGATACCATTTGAAAGGAAACACTTTGAGTGTGTAATGTGAAATGAATGTAGGAGAATATAACACATTAGATCTGGTAAAAGAAAATACATAGAAAAAATCAACTGCTTCATCTTTGAAATGCAAAAGGAAGGCCATAATGTATTATTTCAGCCCAGGCGCAATTTAGATTTTGTCCACTAGATGACAGTAGTGTATGTGCAAAGGTTTAGACTGATCCAATGAACCATTGTATTTCTGTTCAAAATGTTGTATCAAGACTGCCCAAATATGCCTAATTGGTTTATTAATAACTTTTCAAGTCCATAACTGTGCACTCTCCTCACTGTCATAGCTACTGTAAATTGGACAGTGCAGTTACATTAACAAGAATTTAACCTTTCTGCCAATATCAGATATGTCTATGTCCTGGAAAATGTTCCTGTTACAACCTCATGCTAATCACATTAGCCTACGTTAGCTCAACCATCCCGTGGGGGATCCACCGATCCTGTAGAGGATATGTGTGTGTGTGTCTGTGTTTGTATATGTGTGTGTGTGCATGTGTTTGTACATGTGTGTGTGCATGTGTGTATGTGTGTGCATGTTAACCTCTTTCTGACTCAATTATTTCTCCGCCAAAGGCAATTAGGATTAAAACTTTCCAGCGCACCAGAAGAAAATAGCAATTCATTTGCTGGCAATATGACAATAAAAATGAAATTGGTTTCTTTAAGGCAAGAAGATATAAAAAATTATGTATTTTCCGCATCCGGATGACATTTTCCGGCAAAAAAAGCTTTTTAGTTTTCTTTTCTAAGCAATAACTCTGGACATGAAGGGCATTGAGATTAAAGGAAAGCTAGGAGTGTGCCAGACAATATACCTGCTATACTGTAGGGCAAGACGTTCTCATAACAAACCTTACAGTGACCCAGACTAATAGAAAACCACATTGTAAAGCAAGTAAAACACCTACGACAACTCTCGAACAACAACCTGCACAGAAACTGAAGGAATAATGACATCACTATGATACCTCTTACTGTAAATAATGGACTGCTCAGTGACTTGTAGAGCCCATCCATCTAACCTGCTGTAAAGCAAACAACCTTTACTGTATCCCTTACATCAATGCTATGATAGATACACACAGATACAATACTTGTTTTTCTTTCTCTTCATACATAGTGGCTGTTTTTCACACCAGTACCCTGGGCTTAGACAGACACACACACATAAATACACACTGACATGTCGAAGTTACTGAAGTGAAACTTTAAAAGACCCACTGTGTTGAAACTCCACACCCTGTCAATCACAACAAATGACAGTGTGCACCGTGCACACACCCATCCAAGTGCACGCACACACTTTCTCTCTCTCTGGTGTGTGTACGACTTCATGACTAACACTGTGGATATGAAAGAAAGATGGAGGATAACTTTTATCCCTCCATCAATTGCTGACCGTGTCTTCTCGTGTCCTCTTCCTCTCGTCTGCAAATAGCAGCCTGTAATTGGCTAGTCTCCCCGAAGTCTCTCTCCGTGACAAATAAACAAACTCATTCCCTTTCCTGTGTGATTGATTTCTTTGCTCTTGTTTACCATTCATCTCTCTGACTACATACTTCCTCTTAAGCTAATGCATTTTCATCATGGTGATTGAGGAATTACTTTTCCTCTGTTGGCAAGCTCTTAGTGTTGTGTTGTGGGCTTGGCAGCAGATCCTTTGAGAGTTGTGGCATGGTAAATGAAAGAGGATTGATTGACGTACAGGCTAATATGCCATTCCAAAGCTCTCTGTGTTGCATCTTCAACAGCTCATGTTTTCAGATGTCAACTCAATGAGCGGCCATTAAGAGGCCATCTCTGACATAGAGGCCATCTCTGCTGCAACACAGTGTCTGTTTAATGCATCTATTGGTATGCAGAAGAAGAACACAACCAGGAACATTACTGTATGAACAGTGAATATTTTTCTTTCAATTGAGCGTGTTTCTACCACAGGTAAGACAAATAAGAGTACCAGTTCAAGGTTTTTGAGGTACTGGGTTAGCAAGACACCAAAATAGACAAGTACGACACCACATGAGAGCACTAAACAGCATGTGAAAATTCCCCCACATCTGTAAATGATTGTAGGCCCGAATCCATTTAATTTGCATTGCTTTCTGCGTCCACCAGACTACAGAGCCAGTGTGTAACTGGCGCAGTAGAAGGGCGAGGCAGTGGCAATGTGTGTCTCTCTCTATCTGACTCATATTGTCTCCTCTTGTGCTGGGGTCCATGGGGACCGTCACTATGCTCCCATTCAGACACAGTGCAATTAAGGCCGCTTTTACAGCACACAGCTATTCCACAGACATTAAGGTGGGGGCGCTGAACATATAGTTTCCAAGCTTTAAATCGACCGCACTAAAAAGAGAGAAAAAAAGCCTTCCATCAGACAGTAAAGTTTATGAAGAATGCAAGCAAGGTTATTACCCCATGCCAGCGCATTGATGAGTTACTGATGACAGAGGGAGGAAAAGAGAAAGATAAAAGGAGGGGGGATGAAGGAATGGGCCATGCAGTCAGGAGAAGAAAGAAGAAGGACAGGGAAATGTAAAGATAAAACCGGATGGGGGGAGAAAAGTGAACAGATGACACCAGACAGAAAGAAAGAAAACAGTGAGAGATGAGTAGAGGTAGAGAACGGGATAGATGTAAGAGACAGACACTATTCGTGGCTATAGGAGTTTGCCTAATAGCAGTGATGAAGCCGGCGAGGATTCCTCCTCAGCCCCATAATCCTCTTATCAGAGGTGATTGCTGCACTGTGAAGCCACTGCTTACAGTGAAACTGGTGATGGCAGAGCCTTAATGGCGGGAGATCTGTCTTCTGAGCTCATTGCAGGATATAATTGAGCTCAGGGAACAAAGCAGGTGCGAGCTAAGTGGGTGACTGAGGCTTTCTGCATGATACCGCCAAATATACGGTTATCTGTAAAGCTACCTGAATGATGGGGGCTTTGACCTGGTTACAGTGTATAGACATATGATTATAGCTCTGCTAAATACCACTAGGAATCATTCCTGGGGATATGTCCTGAGCTACTGGGAGGATGTGAGTTCCTATGGATCCCTCATCAATCATCAGACTTCCTTTACCTGGGTTCATTCACTGAGGTTTCTGACCACTCAGAAAGGTAGTCTCCAATAGCCTTCATAGCTGAACCAATGCATTATGGTGCAGGTTAAAGCATGGGGAGCAGTATACCAAATACTGTACACGCTTTCCTTCTTGATTCATATCATTTCTCTCAGACACCCTTGAGGATCATTGGGTGGTGCCAAAAGGTGAAAGACTCTGTAGTGTGACCGGGGTCAGGTCTCTGGACAGACCCATGTGTCACGCCCTGACCTTTAGAGATCCTTTTTATGTCTCTATTTGGTTTGGTCAGGGTGTGATTTGGAGTGGGTATTCTATGTTTTATTATTTGTATTTCTATGTTTTGGCCGGGAGGGTTCTCAATCAGGCTCAGCTGTCTATCGTTGTCTCTGATTGAGAACCATACTTAAGTCGCCCTTTTCCCACCTGTCTTTGTGGGAGGATGACCTTTGTTTAAGGCACATAGCCTGTAGCTTCACGGTTGTTTTCTTGTTTGTTGTTTTGTTGGCGTCATTTCTTATAATAAAATAAAATATTGGTCCACTTCCTTCAACAGCCGTGACACCATGTCATGTGACATAGCCTCTTTGCTTGATCTGTAAGGAATTACCAGGTCAATCATTAAAGCATTTGACCTCTGATATTAAAGCAAAAGGGGCGGCAGGTAACCTAGTGGTTAGAGCGTTGGATCGAATCCCCGAGCTGTGGTTAGAGCGTTGGATCGAATCCCCGAGCTGACAAGTCTGAAAATCTGTTGTTCTGCCCCTGAACAAGGAAGTCAACCCAGTGTTCCCTGGTAGGCTGGCATTGTAAATACGAATTTGTTAAAAACCTCTCTAACCAGCTACTTCCCCCACTCCCAACCCAGACATGGTGCTCATAATTGTACCTCATTATCAATAAAAGCCTACCCTCCCTATTTTATACTATATCCCACATGCACTGATACCATGTATTGCTTTACTGTAAAGGATGTATTCCTATAATGGGAAAGGTGTGGTGTGCAGAGTGTTAACAGTGCGGTGAAAGAACATGCTCCTCTATCACCTCCTGAATGTATGAAGTATGGAGTGTTTCATTTCCCACTAACCTCTGACTGAAGCACAGACAATGAGGAGGCCAGTTACTTACAACACAAACCCGACTGAACGACACACAGACCAATTAGAACCCTAACACTAGCCTCTGAGCCCATATCCCAGAAGGACATTTGGACCTGTTATTTTTGGAAGGGAATCAAAGAACAACAAAAAATGGAAACAAAGCAAAAACATGAAAGGGTTCCATTTGTATTCAAAACCTGCTTCTTCTCTTCATTGTACCTTTGATGTTGTATTTTCACTGCAGAATAACAGGGGCTAACTTTGCACACCTGCAAAAAGCTTACTGACTTTATCACACAAGGGTTGACAGCCTCATAGTTCAACAGCTCCTCCCCTCTGCACTAAAGTACAGGCAGTGCAGTAATTTGTGTTCAGAGATAAGGAGGTCAGTGTGTGATGCTGATCTGCATGTGTGTTTCCCCCACTGTGAGCATGGTGTCTGTGCGGCCGCTAAGCGCTACAAGAGGTGCCATGGCTCGTTAGGAGATAACGTTCTCAGGAGCCAGAGCCCTGCTGTACAGATGAGGTAGAACAGACAGACCAAGCCAAGTCACCATCAGATTTATACACACACAGTGTCAGTCACCATCACAGCTTTATACACACACAGTTTTAGTTACCATCACAGATTTATACACACACAGTGTCAGTCACCATCACAGCTTTGTACACACACAGTTTCAGTTACCATCACACATTTATACACACACAGTGTCAGTCACCATCACAGATTTATACACACAGTTTCAGTTACCATCACAGATTTATACACACACAGTGTCAGTCACCATCACAGATTTATACACACACAGTGTCAGTCACCATCACAGATTTATACACACACAGTTTCAGTCACCATCACAGATTTATACACACACAGTGTCAGTTACCATCACAGATTTATACACACACAATGTCAGTCACCATCACAGATTTATACACACACAGTGTCAGTCACCATCACAGATTTATACACACACAGTTTCAGTCACCATCACAGATTTATACACACACAGTGTCAGTCACTATCAAAGATTTATACACACACAATGTCGGTCACCATCACAGATTATTACACACACAGTGTCAGTCACCATCACAGATTTATACAGTTCCAGACCCCATAAATTATAACATGATGTAAATGCAGACTCTTTCTAGGAGCCCATTCTGTATGAGTTCATCCCAAATGTGTGTAAAAATAAATAAACATCATGAAATAAACAACAATCAAATATTCCCATTATGTGCTGAATGAGGAGAAATCCTCTCCATTCTTGTGCTGGACAGCCTCTGAGCAGTTGGAGTGGGGAGTGTGTAATGGAGGCTAAGTGTGTATTGTGAGTGAGACAGACCGCAGGACTGATCCCTAGGAGAGGAACATAACCTCCATTTACTGACTCACAGGAAATGTGCTCTGCCGCAACTAGGTTAATTGCACACAAAAACAGCCTGAATTACTGTGGAATTACTGTGGGCTGTGTACGCGTGTGTATGTGTTTTCCTGTGTGTGTGTGTGTATTTTCCTGCGTGCGTGTACAAGAACAAATTCCACTATAACCATCCAAACTGTTCATTACTGTAGCAGCCATATTAACCTCCTCCTCCATATGCCAAATGGAGACATCCAGTTAGATCACACAGACTCTTAATGTCACTGGTGATGGTTATCCCCTCCCACCAATCTGATTAAATTAGAATGGATTCATTTCATCTTCGGAATGACGGCTGAATACGATGGGAGGGCAGATATCATATGTAATTAGAGGGCTGCTAAGATAGGGCCCAAAATGGATGGCTGCTATATTAAAAGAGGAAAAGAGAAGAAGGTATTTAATTTTCTGATGAGGGCTAGATTGTGAAATGTTCCTGGTGAGGGTAGGAAACAACATGTTCACCCCGCTGATCCTCAACACTGGGGCCCCACAAGGGTGCGTTCTCAGCCCCCTCCTGTACTCCCTGTTCACCCATGAATGTGTGGCCATGCACGCCTCCAACTCAATCATCAAGTTTACAGACGACACTACAAAGATAGGCTTGATTACCAACAACGATGAGTTGGTGCCAGGAAAATAACCTCACACTCAACGTCAACAAAACAAAGGAGATGATCTTAGACTTCAGGAAACAGCAGAGAGAGCACCCCCCAACAGCGCCTCTGCAACCTCAGGAGGCTGAAGAAATTTGGCTTGTCACAAACTTTTACAGATGCACAATCGAGAGCATCCTGTCGGGCTGTATCACCGCCTGGTACGGCAACTGCTCCGCCCACAACCGTAAGGCTCTCCAGAGGGTAGTGAGGTCTGCACAACGCATCACCGGGGGCAAACTACCTGCCCTCCAGGACACCTACACCCCCCGATGTCACAGGAAGGCCAAAATGATCATCAAGGACAACAACCACCCGAGCCACGGTCTGTTCGCCCTGCTATCATCCAGAAGGCGAGGTCAGTACAGGTGCATCAAAGCTGGGACCGAGAGACTGAAAAACAGCTTCTATCTCAAGACCATCAGACTGTTAAACAGCCATCACTAACATTGAGTGGCTGCTGCCAACATACTGACTCAAATCTCTAGCTACTTTAATAATAAAAAATTGGATGTAATAAATGTGTCACTAATCACTTTAAACAATGCCACTTTATATAATGCTTACATACCCTACATTACTCATCTCATATGTATATACTGTACTTTACACCATCTACTGCATCTTGCCTATGCCGCACGGCCATCGTTCATCCATACATTTTTATGTACATAGTCTTATTCATTCCTTTACACTTGTGTGTATAAGGTAGTTGTTGAGAAATTGTTAAAATACTTGTTAGATATTACTGCACGGTCGGAACTAGAAGCACAAGCATTTCGCTACACTCGCATTAACATCTGCAAACCATGTGTATGTGACCAATAAAATTTGATTTGATTTGATGGGATGGTCAAAGTATGATGGGATCTGGCAGCTAGCTAGCGGTGGGAGGGCAACCGCTATGTGAAACTGCAAATTAGAAATGTCATAATTTACTATTTTTCCCCATATTTACGACACAGCTCCAAGCTGTGGTTGTTGGTAGGCACTTGGAATATGGCGATAGTTTCGATAAATATCTATTTCTCCTTCTGTCCCGCATAACTGTCAACTCTCTGTTTACGTCCACAATGTTATCTTCTTTCTAAGTCCACACATCAACACAATAACTTCTCCATTCCCCTGACTGAATTCGTAGCTTTGTCCATCTCTCCCCTCTCTATCTCTCTGCTTCTCTCAGGCAGTAAAGCATCCTACATGTAACATACAGGTACAGTAACTGCAAAAATAAAGGAAACACCAGCATAAAGTGTCTTCATAGGGTGTTGGGTCACCTCGAGCCGCCAGAACAGCTTCAATGCACCTTGACATAGATTCTAAAAGTGTCTGGAACTCTATTGGAGGAATGAAACATAAATTCCATAATTTGGTGTTTTGTTGATGATGTGTTAGGCGTGGCTCTAGAATCTCTCATAAGTGTTAAATTGGGTGACTAAAACGCACACACACACACACACACACACACACACACACACACACACACACACACACACACACACCCTTTAAAACCCCTATGCTCCTTTGAGATTCCTCTTTCAAAGTTACTGAGATGTCCACTTTTGGAGACGAAAATAATGGCATTTTTATACATGGCCCTAAGCGTGATGGGATGTTAATTACTTAATTAACTCAAGAAAGCAATTGCTTTCAATATACTCATTATTTACTTTAAGTGTTTCCTTTATTATGGCAGTTACCTGTACCTTCCATTAACCTATTATAGCACATACATAATGTGATGTGGAACACACTGCAGGAGGTTGTTAACACAGAGCTTAATCTTCCTCCTGAAGCTGTCACATTAGCAGCTAAACACTGCCATTTCCCTTTATACTGTTACCCTTCCTCCTACCTTTGAAAGCTCCTCAAAGCCACCTTAAAATAACACGTTGGAGCAGTACACACTAACACATGTCAAAACACTATCTAACTGGTTAGGTTTTCTAACTGGTTAGGCTTTCTAACTGGTTAGGTTTTCTAACTGGTTAGGCTTTCTTAGTGGCTTAAAACACATACCATTTCAATTAGTTTTAGATGAAACAGGTTTTAAATGCCGCTGGGACAGAGATATGTTTTATTGATTTGTGGAGAAATTCACGGTGTTATCTTTCATTGTCTGATTAAACATGATCATGATCAAATCACATGTGTTGGAAAGGGACGCTCAGAGGGTGGGCTTCGTCTGAGAGAAGATCTACTCTGATTGTGTAAGGGCATTCTCTCCCTCAGGCTGGGAAGGAGGGGATGATGGGGGAGGAGTTAAAGAGGAGGTAAGGTAGGGGTGATGTGGGATTGGGTGACAGACCTGGCCAATGAGATAGCACAGCTTTATCACTCAGGCCCATGGGGGATTTTAGGACCTGGCGCACGCACGCCCACATGCCAAACACACACACACACACACACACACACACACACACACACACACACACACACACACACAGTGATATACAGCATGGCAGTTATAACACCTGTCATTGTCTTAGTGACCTGTACAATAGAAGTGTTATCATGAGGACGAAGTCGTAACCTTTATGACATGATAAAAGTAATGGCAAGGGATGGAATGACCCTTCTAACCCAGCGGTGAAAACACAATACCACACATAGTGTGTTCCTTTGAAAAGCCCTGACTCTGCCACGGTGAACTCATTGCCCATCAGACACTCTACCCACACACACTGCTGCACCATTTCACTAGGAGCCATATTGAATTCATCCTCTGCTGCAGCACCATCTGTTTAGTTACACCAGGGCTGTGACAGGTTTCTCATACCATGAGAGAGACACATACCAACACCTCATCATCTCACTATGTGAAGTGGTCCCAGTTTATTCAAACTTTCAGCTTTTTCCTCCAACATTAATTTTTGACTCAAATTCTGTGTGTGACCTGTACAGTGTATGTAGCCCCCCCCCCCCCCAGCGTCATTATGGGGTGACAAATGAATCTGTTAACGGAACAAGCCGGGCGCAGTCTCCCTTATTGAAATATCACTTTGCATGTGGGAATTAGAAAGTGTTAGTGAATAACTCACAGAGACTGGTGCTCGGAGGCCAGACACACAGAGAGGCAGATTAGACCCTACATCTTAGTTAACACCCCCACATACACCACACTACGCACCACAGATGAAATATGTCTGTCCCAGCATGCCTTCCGCTTTTCTCTCTTCAATTCTCTCCATCTCTCTAACTCACTCTCGAGCTTTATGTCTTAGACTAGCTCAGTGGATATGTTAGCGTGAACATTTTGAGGGACAAAAAATATATATATTTTGTAGATGCATGCCAGCAACTACACAACACAAGACTAAACAATACATTAATTGCTGTTTAAAGGCACAGTCAACTTAGTTTATGTAAACTTCTGACCAACTGGAATTGTGATACAGTGAATTATAAGTGAAATAATCTGTCTGTAAACAATTGTTGAAAAAATGACTTGTGTCATGCACAAAGTAGATGTCCTAACCGACTTGCCAAAACTATAGTTTGTTAACAAGAAATTTGTGGAATGGTTGAAAAACGAGTTTTAATGACTCCAACCTAAGTGTATGTAAACTTCCGACTTCAACTGTATCAATTATCTTCATATGACAAAGATTGAAAAGGATTTAAAATCAAATCAAATCAAAGTTTGTCACGTGCGCCGAATACAACAGTGAAATGCTTACTTACAGGCTCTAACCAATAGTACAAAAAAGGTATTAGGTGAACAATAGGTAGGTAAAGAAATAAAACAACAGTAAAAAGACAGGCTATATACAGTAGCGAGGCTATAAAAGTAGCGAGGCTACATACAGACACCGGTTAGTCAGGCTGATTGAGGTAGTATGTACATTTAGATATGGTTAAAGTGACTATGCATATATGATGAACAGAGAGTAGCAGTAGCGTAAAAGAGGGGTGGTGGGTGGTGGGTTGGACACAATGCAGATAGCCCGGTTAGCCAATGTGCGGGAGCACTGGTTGGTCGGCCCAATTGAGGTGGTATGTAAATTAATGTATAGTTAAAGTGACAATGCATATATGATGAACAGAGAGTAGCAGCAGCGTAAAAAGAGGGGTTGGGGGGGGGCACACAATGCAAATAGTCCGGGTAGCCATTTGCCAGTAGATTGTCGATGTTTCATGATGATGACTGCTTATCTACCTTGCCAGGTAAGATTTTGAAAGTATGACGTAGATACGTGATTTTACATTATCTGTGGCCAATGACCTTGAGCATTTTTGGATGGGCACTTCTAATGTAAATCTATGGCAGCACTGAAGTGGCTGGGGTGGTGACTTTGAAGAATCTCAAATACAAAATATATTTGTATTTGCTAAACACTTTTGGTATACTTCCTTTTTTGTTGTTGGTATATACAGTTGAAGTCGGAAGTTTACATACACTTTGGTTGGAGTCATTAAAACTAGTTTTTCAACCACTCCACAAACTATAGTTTTGGCAAGTCGGTGAGGACATCTACTAAGTCATTTCTCCAAAAATTGTTTACAGACAGATTACTTCACTTATAATTCACTGTATCAGAATTCCAGTGGGTCAGACGTTTACATACACTAAGTTGACTGTGCCTTTAATAAACAGCTTGGAAAATTCCAGAAAATGATGTCATGGTTTTAGAAGCTTCTGATGGGCTAATTGACATCATTTGAGTCAATTGGAGGTGTACCTGTGGATTCATTTCAAGGCCTACCTTCAAACTCAGTGCCTCTTTGCTTGACATCATGGAAAAATCAAAAGAAATCAGCCAAGACCTCAGAAAAAAATGGTAGACCTCCACAAGTCTGGTTCATCCTTGGGAACAATTTCCAAATGCCTGAAGGTACCACGTTCATCTGTACAAACAATAGTACGCAAGTATAAACACCATGGGACCACGCAGCCGTCATACCACTCAGGAAGGAGATGCGTTCTGTCTCCTAGAGATTAACGTACTTTGGTGCAAAAAGTGCAAATCAATCCCAGAACAGCAAAGGACCTTGTGAAGATGCTGGAGGAAACAGGCACAAAAGTATCAATATCCACAGTAAAAGGAGACCTATATCGACATAACCTGAAAGGCCGCTCAGCAAGGAAGAAGCCACTGCTACAAACCCGCCATAAAAAGGCCAGACTGCGGTTTGTAACTGCACATGGGGACAAAGATCATACTTTTTGGAGAAATGTTCTCTGGTCTGATGAAACAAAAATAGAACTGTTTGGCCACAATGACCATTGTTATGTTTGAAGGAAAAAGGGGGAGGCTTGCAAGCCGAAGAACATCATCCCTACTGTCTCCCAGTATACTGTATACTGTATTACTTCTTTTTTTCTTTCTCTCACATTATGTTCTTCCCTCTTTCACTGTTCAACTTGCTCCGCACCTCTCTAGTCCCATCTCTCTCTCTCTCTCTCTCTCTCTCTCTCTCTCTCTCTCTCTCTCTCTCTCTCTCTCTCTCTCTCTCTCTCTCTCTCTCTCTCTCTCTCTCTCTCTCTCTCTCTCTCTCTCTCTCTCTCTCTCTCTCTCTCTCTCTCTCTCTCTCTCTCTCTCTCTCTCTCTCTCTCTCTCTCTCTCTCTCTCTCTCTCTCTCTCTCTCTCTCTCTGGTGCCTTCTCTCTCTCATGTTTTCAGGGAATAAGCATTTTTGCGTCGCCGGTTGTAAAAGCACATTATTGAATTTGTAAAAAACTCTGGAACATATGCAAATGAGCCAAGTGGTATTCCACTATATTAGATGACGTGATTTATGTAGAGTGATTTGAATACATTTACATTGCCAAGGACAGAGACATTTTCATAGACTCTCCTTTATAGTTTGACGACAATTGCTATACAGAGAATGGAAATCACCTCAATGAAATATTTATCTATGCAGATGACCAAAATAGCCGGTGTGCATTGGAGACAATGAATTAATAACGCAAATGTAGGACAGGAAGAAATCTATAGCAATTATGTCTGGCAAGACTGTGATTTCCATAACTATAATCAGTAAAACATACCACACTCTCAGTAGCTATGAACAAAATCCCTCTCAAAACTTCCCATTGCTTCCGAATTACCTGATAAACTTTTTGTCTTTTACTATTCTTATTCCCAGCTGATTTAAGCCAATGATCATAAACTGCAAGGCTTCAAAGTTGGATTTCTGCATTTTCAGCACAGTATCTGAGGGTTTTCTCTTTTCTCTTTCCACAGAGGAACTGAGGAGCACACACACATTCTATACAGACATACACACAATTTCCCAGAGTCCCTAGGAAGTGCATTTTCTATCTCCGCTAACAGAGTTCATGACCCTGGAGTTGACTAAAGTGGCAAGACGACACTAACGAGTGAGGGGGAGGTGTATGTTCTGTAGGCAAATTAAAGCTGCAAGAATTCTGTCAACACCCAGACAAGGAAAAAGGATTTCTAGACTTTGCTTTGATCCAGAGCCATATTTATGGTAAAATGGATGGTGTCAATCACACTGGTACAAAGAATAAACCCCTCGAGTTTTACAGGCAAGTGCTCAGAGCAATATGCAAACAGCAAAACAATACTGAGCTGTACTGTGTGCTGTATGGCAGAATCTTTATTGGGAATTGGTTTTGTGTAAATTATGCATTGATTAAAAGTTCAAACTTAGTATTGTGTATATTAGTATTGTGTCCAAACTAAGTATTGTACAAAACACATATATTTTGCCCTCCACACTCGGATGTAAGAATCAGTAATACTAACCTAGTTCCCCCTCCCTTCTGTCACCCCTGTGTCGCCCGGTTCACCCCTGAGTGCCACTGCCTTTCACCCCCCGCTTGGCAAGGCATGCTGGGTAAAATGAATAGAAGTCTGTTTGACATCCTCTGCATTTCGACGGAACGGGAAACACTGTTTTTCATCCTAATTATCAGCTCTCTCCCTCGATCCATATATCTCCCCCTCTCTCTGAAAGCTACTTCCTCTCTCTCGCGCTCTGAGAGACATTCTCTAACTCTGTGAATCACAACGTATCTCTGAGAGTTCCTGTGATGTCCTTCTGTGCTCTGAGACAGGCTGGCGTACCTTCGCACCGTCTGATGAGGAAACAAAGGTTACTCCAGCGATGATACTCCCGCTCACCCCTCTCCCTCTCCTCACCCCTCACTCCCGTCTGGCATCTCTCTACCCTCTCTCAGCCCTCTCACCCCTCTCCCTCTCCTCACCCCTCACTCCCGTCTGGCATCTCTCTACCCTCTCTCAGCCCTCTCATCCCTCTCCCTCTCCTCACCCCTCACTCCCGTCTGGCATCTCTCTACCCTCTCTCAGCCCTCTCACCCCTCTCCCTCTCCTCACCCCTCACTCCCGTCTGGCATCTCTCTACCCTCTCTCAGCCCTCTCACCCATCTCCCTCTCCTCACCCCTCACTCCCCTCTGGCATCTCTCTACCCTCTCTCAGCCCTCTCCCTCTCCTCACCCCTTTCCCTCTCCTCACCTCTCTCCCTCTCCT
The DNA here is from genome assembly GCF_013265735.2 of Oncorhynchus mykiss. NCBI lineage: Eukaryota > Metazoa > Chordata > Actinopteri > Salmoniformes > Salmonidae > Oncorhynchus > Oncorhynchus mykiss. The sequence goes on along the minus strand of NC_048591.1, from coordinate 15,901,086 downwards.
CACCCCTCACTCCCGTCTGGCATCTCTCTACCCTCTCTCAGCCCTCTCACCCCTCTCCCTCTCCTCACCCCTCACTCCCGTCTGGCATCTCTCTACCCTCTCTCAGCCCTCTCATCGCTCTCCCTCTCCTCACCCCTCACTCCCGTCTGGCATCTCTCTACCCTCTCTCAGCCCTCTCATCCCTCTCCCTCTCCTCACCCCTCACTCCCGTCTGGCATCTCTCTACCCTCTCTCAGCCCTCTCATCCCTCTCCCTCTCCTCACCCCTCACTCCCGTCTGGCATCTCTCTACCCTCTCTCAGCCCTCTCACCCATCTCCCTCTCCTCACCCCTCACTCCCCTCTGGCATCTCTCTACCCTCTCTCAGCCCTCTCCCTCTCCTCACCCCTTTCCCTCTCCTCACCTCTCTCCCTCTCCTCACCCCTCACTCCCGTCTGGCATCTCTCTACCCTCTCTCAGCCCTCTCACCCCTCTCCCTCTCCTCACCCCTCACTCCCGTCTGGCATCTCTCTACCCTCTCTCAGCCCTCTCATCGCTCTCCCTCTCCTCACCCCTCACTCCCGTCTGGCATCTCTCTACCCTCTCTCAGCCCTCTCATCCCTCTCCCTCTCCTCACCCCTCACTCCCGTCTGGCATCTCTCTACCCTCTCTCAGCCCTCTCATCCCTCTCCCTCTCCTCACCCCTCACTCCCGTCTGGCATCTCTCTACCCTCTCTCAGCCCTCTCATCCCTCTCCCTCTCCTCACCCCTCACTCCCGTCTGGCATCTCTCTACCCTCTCTCAGCCCTCTCACCCCTCTCCCTCTCCTCACCCCTCATTCCCGTCTGGCATCTCTCTACCCTCTCTCAGCCCTCTCCCTCTCCTCACCCCTCACTCCCGTCTGGCATCTCTCTACCCTCTCTCAGCCCTCTCATCCCTCTCGCTACTCCTTGACAGCTCTCTACCTGAGTTCCTTTCCTCCTCTCCCCTCTTCTGATCACGCTCTCTAATCAGGATCCCCCTCCCCTCCGGTCTCCCGCCCCAGATTCTCCCAGCTGACAGCCATCGACCTGAGTCTCTCCTCTCCCTCGTGTGTAAACAACCTGTTCTCATATCCCCTCTCACTTCTCCCTAACTCTCAGTGGGCCTCGCTCTGTCTCTGACGGGATGATGCTAGCTGGGAGAAGAGAAGAGAGGAGCTATACACTACTACCAGACAGGCCTGCTCTGCATCTCTGATCCTATCTCTCCCTCTCAAACTAATGCAAAACAGTGAGGGGGGGGGGGGGGGGGGGGGGGCATAATTTATATTGCAAATGCAGTCACGGGCTGAATAACAAGGGCAGAGTTATAGCTGATGATGGTAATTGCGGCGGGGCCCCATAGATGTTGATGTGATTGTTGTGATGTTAAAGAGCGCAGAGTCAATATCAGTTTACTGGGCCAATGAGGCGTGAAGAAGCTACACACTACACAGTCCTCCTCTCTATATCCCTCCCTCCCTCCATCTCTCTCTATGTTTCTCTTCATCTACTCTCTCTTTCAACAGACTCTTTGAAGCAGCAGCTGAGAATGTACTGCTCTCCTCCAGTCCCGTGTCTCCTGCCTATAGCTTTACTTAGTCAGACAGAACCAACACACGCCAGTCATAAACGAGTACATTCAGCCAATAATATGACAATCTAATACATCACAATTGCGGCAGAAAAGAAACCTATTTACAGAAAACAATTCAATATCTCTCAATATACTAATTTCTAGACGGATGGAAACTTGCGCTCTTCCAAATTTCACAGGTCAATGACGAGACTTGTATAAAGGTTGTGACTGTGTTCTGTAAGAAAAGTTATTTTATTTGCTTTATTAAAGGGAGAGAGAGAGAGAGAGAGAGAGAGAGAATGTTTGTGTTTCATCTACTTTCAAATCATTTCTCTCTCCAAGATGTCATTATGAAGATGGATTCTGTCAGGCCATGCTGTGTTTTAGAGAGAAGAGGAAGACAGGAACAAAGGGGCTAGTCTGCTTCATCTTTTCATTAATCAGAAATCATTTCATTTTCCTCCAGAGACCAGACCACTCTGAGGGAAATGAGAATGAGCTCTTTCTCCTTTTTTTATTTATTTATCTCCCCTCTGTTCGATACGCTGTCTTCATTTTTCCTCCTCGCTTACCGGGACTTCTGGAGTCTATAAATGCCAAAGCAATAAACCGAGAAACTAAATCCCTTTTCGCTCTCTTTCTCGCTCTCCTCCGCTCCCTCTCTTTTTCTCTTCCTTTCCTGCGTGCTCAGTATTCAAATAGAATCAGAGCTTTACGCGAACAAGGCCACAGTGACAGAACACACAAGTCCAATCAGCTCTCCCACGCTACACTCTGTCAGTCAGCTTTCCCAGAGCCAGTTTGGTGTAACTCAAGCTCCCCACGCCTCACCAGCTACTGTTATTAGTCAGGCTAGTCGGATTGGTTGGAGAACAGACAGAATGTTCCGAGTTCAATAAGCTCATTTACTGTGCCTAGCTTTTCAAAAAGACGTAATGAAAGAAAAAGGGATGATGCAGGCAGTGGATATAGAGAGAGAAAGATAAAGAGAAGGATGGTTAGAACACACACACACACATTCTACACCTACACCAGTGGAGGCTGCTGAGGGGAGGGCGGCTCATAATAACGGCTGGAATGGAGTAGATGGAATGGTGTCAAACACGTCAAAGACTTGGTTTCCATGGTTTCCATGTGTTTGATACCTTTCCATTGACTCCATTGCAGCCATTAGTATGAGCCGTCCTCCCCTCAGCAGCCTCCACTGACCTACACACAGCGGCAACGGAAATCATTCTAAACGCAGTGGAACATGAATGGCCTCTGACATTTAAACGAGAGTGAAGATTCACTTTCCCTCTTCATCTCTTCCCTCCCTTCCTCTCTTCCCTTTCCTCTTAATGTAGAATCCAAGGAGGATAATGATTATGCTGATATCGGAGGGGTGGATTATGGGGGAAATGAGGCTGCATGCATAGAGCTGCAGGCTGTTCCTCTGCTCTCTACGCACACACACACACACACACACACACACACACACACACACACACGCACACACGCACACACGCACACACACACACATGGATGGATGACAGGTGCATTACTTATTCTACGTTGCAGTTTATTAAGGAGATGCACTTTCCCCTTCCCTCGTTCCACTACCGTGAAAATCACTGCTCTTTCTCCTATTAATAAAACACTGTTGCCAGTGAGCCATGATTAAAAGGAGCACAGGATACACTCCTACTCATACAAACGTTTTCACACATTCCTACCTAATAAGTCCAGACTGATCACTAGAAACACACTGCGATTCCGGACGTTTGAAAACGTCCTGAATACTTTGATACATGCCTTCCTCGGCGCAAAAAAAGAACAGGGATTACCTATCACTGGGAGTGAACTCATGATGTTCCGTGTTGGAGCACACTGTGTAGACCAGTGCACTACGGCAGTTTACAACGCTCTGGCAAGCTGTGAGAATACTGATGGTACCTGATGGTAATGGCACATGTTTTAGCCTTCCTCAAACCATAGACTTAAATATAACAACTTGGAATTAATACCTAAACTTTAACCCTTTGAGTTGTTTCTGTTTTAACCATGTTACCACGCAGAATTAACCCTGTAACCATGCAAAATTAACCCTGTAACCATGCAGAATTAACCCTGTAACCATGCAGAATTAATCCTGTAACCACGCAGAATTAACCCTGTAACCACGCAGAATTAATCCTGTAACCACGCAGAATTAACCCTGTAACCACGCAGAATTAACCCTGTAACCACGCAGAATTAACCCTGTAACCATGCAAAATTAACCCTGTAACCATGCAGAATTAACCCTGTAACCATGCAGAATTAACCCTGTAACCACGCAGAATTAACCCTGTAACCATGCAGAATTAACCCTGTAACCATGCAGAATTAACCCTGTAACCATGCAGAATTAACCCTGTAACCACGCAGAATTAACCCTGTAACCACGTAGAATTAACCCTGTAACCATGCAGAATTAATCCTGTAACCACGCAGAATTAATCCTGTAACCACGCAGAATTAACCCTGTAACCACGCAGAATTAACCATGTAATCACGCAGAATTAATCCTGTAACCACGCAGAATTAACCCTGTAACCACGCAGAATTAACCATGTAATCACGCAGAATTAATCCTGTAACCACGCAGAATTAACTCTGTAACCACGCAGAATTAACCATGTAACCATGCGGAATTAACCCTGTAACCATGCAGAATTAACCCTGTAACCACGCAGAATTAATCCTGTAACCACGCAGAATTAACCCTGTAACCACGCAGAATTAACCCTGTAACCATGCAGAATTAACCCTGTAACCACGCAGAATTAATCCTGTAACCACGCAGAATTAACCCTGTAACCATGCAGAATTAACCCTGTAACCACGCAGAATTAATCCTGTAACCACGCAGAATTAACCCTGTAACCACGCAGAATTAACCATGTAACCGTGCGGAATTAACCCTGTAACCATGCAGAATTAACCCTGTAACCACGCAGAACTAATCCTGTAAGCACCCAGAATGAACCCTGTAACCATGCAGAATTAATCCTGTAACCACGTGGAATTAACCCTGTAACCACACAGAACTAACCCTGTAACCACGTGGAATTAACCCTGTAAACACACAGAATTACCCATGTAACCACGCAGAACTAACCCTGTAACCACGTGGAGTTAATGCATCAAAAATAGACATTCATCCATAATACATTGAATTCTGAAGGGAAACTATGAGATCTTGTGAATAAGTCATACAATGAGTATAGTGGCTAAAGGTATTCACCCTCATATCCTGTCCATCGTCTCCAGACTTCCTGTCTGCTGAGTCCAGTGAGTGGATCTCAGACAGACAGACTGACTGACTGAGTTTTTATGATGATGGTTTTATTATAGTGTTCCTAACATCGAGAGCTTTTCCTATATAGGACTGGTGATCATTTCAGCAGTATGGGTATCAGTGATCAGCAAAACATACTTCACCAGAGAGCAGTCCTCATCTTGGAGACAACCATCTCCTTACCCAACATATAACCACACAAACTTCCTGAGTGGCGCAGGGGTCCAAGGCAGTGTATCTCTGTGCTAGAGGCGTCACTACAGACCCTGGTTTGATCCTGGGCTGTATCACAACTGGCTGTGATCGGGAGTTCCATAGGGTGACGCACATTTGGCCCAGCGTTGTTCAGATTAGGAGATAGTTTGGCTAGGGTAGGCCGTCATTGTAAATAAGAATTTGTTCTTAACTGACTAAAACAAACACTATCATGCATCATTCTGGGAGCATTGCTGGAATGCAACACTCCTCAGTTGTGGTGTGTGGCTAAGTTCGACTTGACGACCTCAGTCAAGCCCCGATCAATAAATCCCAGCGCCAGGTCTATTCATAACTGTATCAATCTGCTGATCTTTATATACACTGGTCCTCAGTCCTCAGAAATGAATGATCAATTAGTGCTTGTTGCTGGGTAAAGTGTGTGTGTGGGGTAAAAGAGAGAGATGGGGTAGGGGGAGTGGGGGTGAAGGAGAGAAATACATGGAAAAAGCCAGCACCTTATTCAAAAGTCTGATGCAATCCTGAAACATCTAAATATTTTATCCAACTGTCATGAAATGAAAAGGCTCAAAGAGAGAAGGAGATAGAGAGGTTGGGGTGGGGCAGAGGTGGAGAGAGAGAGAGAGAGAGAGAGGTGGGGGTGGGGATGGGGCAGAGGTGGAGAGAGAGAGAGAGAGAGGTGGGTGTGGGGGTGGGGCAGAGGTGGAGAGAGAGAGAGAGAGGTGGGGGTGGGGGTGGGGCAGAGGTGGAGAGAGAGAGAGAGAGAGAGAGGTGGGGGTGGGGCAGAGGTGGAGAGAGAGAGAGAGAGAGAGAGAGAGAGAGGTGGGGGTGAGGGTGGGGCAGAGGTGGAGAGAGAGAGAGAGAGAGAGAGAGAGGTGGGGGTGGGGGTAGGGCAGAGGTGGAGAGAGAGAGAGAGAGAGAGAGAGAGAGAGAGAGAGCAGTGGAATGGTGGGCATATAGAAGCGGAGGGAGATGAAAAATAGGAAAATAAAGGAGTGTTCTTTTAACTCCTTTAATTAGAAAACGGATGATAAGAGTTAATTATCTTGCCTGTTAAATGGAGAGGCCTCTAACCTGGCCTTATCAGAGACAGAGAGAGAGAGAGGGCCTTCCTTCACTAGATTACTACATAGATCCATCTTAACTGACAATATTGGTGTTGTGAAAACCTTCAATTGACCAATTATGTTAAACCTATCCAGATATCAGTGAAAAGGAAGCGAAGAAGGAAGGATGACGGATACATGTTCAAAGTAATCCAACAGGACGATATCCTGCATGGTAACCACCGCAGCAGAACAGTGACCCCTAGTGGTCTAAGAAAGGCAGTACATTGAGATACGACGTCACGCATTCATACCAGAGTATGTAGCACACAATCTGCCACTAATGTGACACATCACACATAACATACTGTGTTACACACCTCAGAGTGTCAGACCTATCGAAAGAGTAACAATGTGTGTGTCATAGCTGTCTGCGGCAGGTGATTAGCAGAGACAGACCTGTCTGTCCCTCTCCCATTACACTGGGGTCATACGAACACACGTTCTTCACACAGCCAGAGACAGACCTGTCTCTCCCTCTCCCATTACACTGGGGTCATATGGACACATGTCCTTCACACAGCCAGAGACAGACCTGTCTGTCCCTCTCCCATTACACTGGGGTCATACGAACACACGTTCTTCACACAGCCAGAGACAGACCTGTCTGTCCCTCTCCCATTACACTGGGGTCATACGAACACATGTCCTTCACACAGCCAGAGGCAGACCTGTCTGTCCCTCTCCCATTACACTGGGGTCATACGAACACACGTTCTTCACACAGCCAGAGACAGACCTGTCTGTCCCTCTCCCATTACACTGGGGTCATATGAACACATGTCCTTCACACAGCCAGAGACAGACCTGTCTGTCCCTCTCCCATTACACTGGGGTCATACGAACACACGTTCTTCACACAGCCAGAGACAGACCTGTCTGTCCCTCTCCCATTACACTGGGGTCATACGAACACATGTCCTTCACACAGCCAGAGGCAGACCTGTCTGTCCCTCTCCCATTACACTGGGGTCATACGAACACACGTTCTTCACACAGCCAGAGACAGACCTGTCTGTCCCTCTCCCATTACACTGGGGTCATACGAACACATGTCCTTCACACAGCCAGAGGCAGACCTGTCTGTCCCTCTCCCATTACACTGGGGTCATACGAACACACGTTCTTCACACAGCCAGAGACAGACCTGTCTGTCCCTCTCCCATTACACTGGGGTCATATGAACACACGTCCTTCACACAGCCAGAGACAGACCTGTCTGTCCCTCTCCCATTACACTGGAGTCATACGAACACACGTCCTTCACACAGCCAGAGACAGACCTGTCTGTCCCTCTCCCATTACACTGGGGTCATACGAACACACGTCCTTCACACAGCCAGAGACAGACCTGTCTGTCCCTCTCCCATTACACTGGGGTCATACGAACACACGTCCTTCACACAGCCAGAGACAGACCTGTCTGTCCCTCTCCCATTACACTGGGGTCATACGAACACACGTCCTTCACACAGCCAGAGACAGACCTGTCTGTCCCTCTCCCATTACACTGGGGTCATACGAACACACGTCCTTCACACAGCCAGAGATAGACCTGTCTGTCCCTCTCCCATTACACTGGGGTCATACGAACACACGTCCTTCACACAGCCAGAGACAGACCTGTCTGTCCCTCTCCCATTACACTGGGGTCATACGAACACACGTCCTTCACACAGCCAGAGATAGACCTGTCTGTCCCTCTCCCATTACACTGGGGTCATACGAACACATGTCCTTCACACAGCCAGAGACAGACCTGTCTGTCCCTCTCCCATTACACTGGGGTCATACGAACACACGTCCTTCACACAGCCAGAGACAGAAAGCCACACAGACAGACCAGAAACCACAGTGCTTTCATGTATAGAGCAGTAATCAAATGTATACATATTAATTCAGTCATTCTGCTACTATGACTCAAATGGAATTGCAATGGAATAGAAATGGTTGTCTGTTCTATAAATTATATTTCTGGGGTTAGATTGTTCCTGAAAAAAATGTGTAATGCCTTTTTTAAACTTGGAAATCAATCAATCCGCCATCATCAACACAATGGAAAAATCAAATGATTTATGATTGAAATATTGAAATAGAATGGGTGACGGAGAAAAACTCATGGTTACAATTTAAGGCCATGTGGCAAACCATAACGCAGGCACATAGGATGTAAGCATGCAGGTCTGGGCAGATGAGATCTGGTCGTTGTTTGTGTGCATCTGGAAGTTGTTGGTCATATATGTGTCTGTTAGTATTTGGTGTAAAAAAAAGGATTGTTCCTGAGTGCTGAGAGGTGAAAAGAACAATAATTATTCTGTCAATCAAGGATTGGCAGGCGTGTCACAATTAGTAGTGGGGGGGGGCGGAGAATCATTTACATAACCGTATGCTGTATTAGCATAATTGCCATACATACCCATTGATGTATTAGGTGGTATTCTACATAGGGGGTGGGGCTTTGGGGCTTTGTATCATTAATCGGAACAGCAGCGCAGAGCTAAAAATACACATTTTCCTCAAATCTACATATTTCAAAGTCAATCATTAATTCAAACATTTTAAGACAACATTTGAAATATAATGCCTGACCTCATCCTAGTCCTCCATGTTATTACATGGATAGGCTAAAGCTGTAGAGGATGATCAACTACTATGTAAAGACACAAAGGTCAACTATGATGATCATTTAGTGTCATGGTTCCACCTGTCACCAGAGGGCAGCAGAGACCGTCCTAGAGACCTTAACAACACCCAGGTGTGTCCTATTTACTCATTATGATTTCCCTGTTAAAAGAGGTATGTTTTCTGTTGTCCTTTGCTGAAGCTTGAATTATGTGCCGTGTGTGTTTGTTTCCTGAGTGACTTTTTGAGAGTGTTGGTTGTTTTTCCCAGTGTTGCTGTTGATCCTTTGGACACTGCTTCTCAGTGAAGTATTATGTTTATCCTTAATTAACCGCTGATTCCTCGTCTGGTCTCGTCTCTGCACCTGGGTCCAACCTCGCCATGTCACATTTAGAGTCAATTTGAGACTGCTTAACAGAGTGGGACCTGAGGGGCTGTGTAAAATGGAGGGACCCAGCCGTCTCCATAGAACAACACAGAGAACCCACGTCTGTCCATCAATGATGTCATAAAGTGAGCTGTTTTCTACTGTGTTTTTGCCTGGCTGTGTCTATTCCAAAAAGCTACGTTGCAGCCAAGGCAAAACAATGAGTTGACTAAAGGAACCAAGGCTAGCTGTAATGGCTGGAGCTCTGTTATCCATAATGTGCAGTTCATCACTTGACCTTCACGTGAATCCATGGAAGGACGATAAATGGAATATGCTGGATAATGTCACAATGGGCTGCTAATTCCGCTGAATTGAAGTGGGAAGAACACTGTTTAGCCAGAGCTTAAACATCTCTATGGCTCTGTTTACTGTGAACAGTGAAAAAGTGGCTGATATTGTAGAGTTGAGGCTCTTTGCTGGTACAAGATCTTAATTCATTTCTATGGTAACCAGTAGGTTATGTGAGGCTGCAGCTCTGTGTGTTTCTCTTCTGCTCTTCTCCATGCATAACATTACCTGCTAAATATAGGGCTAAATGATAACACTGCTGGTTCCACTCACCTGCTGTGTGCTGCACACACACACACGGATATGCGCACACACACACACATGCATGAACGTGCACACACACAGCTGCAGTCTGGCAGTGACCTGGTTAGGACAGATGTGTGAGAGAGTCACACAGAGATAATCCAGCAGGAGACAGAAGAGAACTGAGACGAGGAGGAAAACACTTCTGTGGGCTGTCCTGCTGGAAGAAGAGGAAATTATGAGTGTGAGGGAGGGAAATAGGGGAGGGAGAGGATTTAAGGATGAGATGTGAAAGGAAGTAGAGGTGGGGATTTGGAAAGAGAGGGTGAGGAGAGAGCAGATGGAGGGAGTGATAGACAGGGAGGAGAGGGAGAACCATTGCAGCTGGTGGTAAGGGGGCCAGTGATGCTCTGTTGTAGCCCAGTCCCACTGCACTTCAGCAGGGCAGATGGACTGGCATGTCCCCTGTGCCCTTCAGCACCAGGCTCCAGCCCACACACCACTCACAACCTTCTATTCACTACTCTAATTGCACCAACTCAAACTTGTTGCAGGTTCTTAATAAAGATCTCCATAATACATCATTTATGATCTGATTTTAGAAATACTCTAGTGTTTTGTCCGTCAGAGGACCTCTATAGCATTAGGAGCGACTGTGGTGCAACACCTCTCTCTAGTGGTCAGTCTCTGTAACTGCACCTCTTCACAGAGCAGCAACCAGGCAGTGGACAGCGACAGACAGAGCGCTGATAGTCTTTGGCAGAAAAACAGGGAACTGTCACATTTTTCATGAATTGAGATTATATTTCAGAATAGATTACTGTCTATTATATTCAGTGATAATGTTTCTATTACAGAACTTTTCAAGTCACTGTGAGTTAACTAGCAATTCAGCCAAACCCCCAACACAGCTGGCTACCACTAATCTCCCATTCCAATAAACAGTGTGTGTGTGTGTGCGTGCGTGCGTGCGTGCGTGTGCTGTGTTTTGATGCAGTAAAAACAATACAAATAGAAGGCTGCTGATTCATAATGGGGCATAAAAGCCAGAGTTTTGTTATGTTCTCTTTTAATGAAAACTATCATTTCTACCTCTGGGCTTGGAAAGGAAATGGGCAACACTGCAGGAGTTATGTGGTCATTATGTGCGGAATACAGTAGGAGAACGTCTAATGTGGTATTTCACAGTGTCACTATGGTGACTTTGCAGTATATCTGAATGAATTCTAACACACATAACTATACAACCGTAACCTTAAGTACATCACAGACCTGTCACTTTCTACAGACTCAAGGAGATGGAAAATTCCAGTGTACTACTACATACACATAGAGCCCCCCCCCCCCCCCCCTCACCATCATGTGCGGTGGTCCCACATTGACAGACACATGCAGCCTTTTGTCAGAGACTGATATCCCTGGCACAAAGGTTACAAATTCAATCAGTGTGGATGGAAATGGCCTCCCAGTCACTGTGTCCCATGAAAATATGACTTCTTCCACTGTGTGTGTGTGTGTGTGTGTGTGTGTGTGTGTGTGTGTGTGTGTGTGTGTGTGTGTGTGTGTGTGTGTGTAAAAAACGGCCCTGGACATGGAACATATGACTGGGTCGACAGAAACGGACTAATTAGAAATGTCAACAGGGGAGCATTGTCACTTTCACCACTGCATCACTATAAAGGAGAGATGTTAAAGGAGAGACGTTAAAGGAGAGATGTTAAAGGAGAGATGTTAAAAGAGAGACGTTAAAGGAGAGACGTTAAAGGAGAGACGTTAAAGGAGAGACGTTAAAAGAGAGACGTTAAAGGAGAGACGTTAAAGGAGAGACGTTAAAAGAGAGACGTTAAAGGAGAGACGTTAAAAGAGAGACGTTAAAGGAGAGACGTTAAAGGAGAGATGTTAAAGGAAGGCGAGAGGGAGGAGAGACGTTAAAGGAGAGATGTTAAAGGAGAGACGTTAAAGGAGAGACGTTAAAGGAGGGATGTTAAAGGAGAGACGTTAAAGGAGAGACGTTAAAGGAGAGACGTTAAAGGAGAGACGTTAAAAGAGAGACGTTAAAGGAGAGATGTTAAAGGAGAGACGTTAAAAGAGAGACGTTAAAGGAGAGACGTTAAAGGAGAGACGTTAAAGGAGAGATGCTAAAGTAAAGCGAGAGGGAGGAGAGATGTTAAAGGAGAGACGTTAAAGGAGAGATGTTAAAGGAGAGATGTTAAAGGAGAGACGTTAAAGGAGAGACGTTAAAGGAGAGACGTTAAAGGAGAGATGTTAAAGGAGAGACGTTAAAGGAGAGATGTTAAAGGAGAGACGTTAAAGGAGAGACGTTAAAGTAAGGCGTTAAAGGAGAGATGTTAAAGGAGAGACGTTAAAGGAGAGACGTTAAAGGAAGGCGAGAGGGAGGAGAGACGTTAAAGGAGAGACGTTAAAGGAAGGCGAGAGGGAGGAGAGACGTTAAAGGAGAGACGTTAAAGGAAGGCGAGAGGGAGGAGAGACGTTAAAGGAGGGCGAGAGGGAGGAAAGACGTTAAAGGAGAGATGTTAAAGGAGAGACGTTAAAGGAGAGACGTTAAAGGAGAGATGTTAAAGGAGAGACGTTAAAGGAGAGACGTTAAAGGAGAGACGTTAAAGGAGAGACGTTGAAGGAGAGACGTTAAAGGAGAGACGTTAAAGGAGGGCGAGAGGGAGGAGAGACGTTAAAGGAGAGATGTTAAAGGAGAGACGTTAAAGGAGAGATGTTAAAGGAGAGACGTTAAAGGAGAGACGTTAAAAGAGAGACGTTAAAGGAGATATTTTAAAGGAGAGACATTAAAGGAGAGATGTTAAAGGAGAGACGTTAAAGGAGAGACGTTGAAGGAGAGATGTTAAAGCAGAGACGTTAAAGGAGAGATGTTCATGGAGAGACGTTAAAGGAGAGACGGTAAAGGAGCGATGTTAAAGGAGAGACGTTAAAGGAGAGACGTTAAAGGAGAGATGTTAAAGGAGAGGTGTTAAAGGAGAGATGTTAAAGGAGAGATGTTAAAGGAGAGATGTTAAAGGAGAGACGTTAAAGGAGAGATGTTAAAGGAGACATTAAAGGAGAGACGTTAAAGGAGGGATGTTAAAGGAGAGACGTTAAAGGAGAGATGTTAAAGGAGAGACGTTAAAGGAGAGATGTTAAAGGAGAGACGTTAAAGGAGAGATGTTAAAGGAGAGATGTTAAAGGAAGGCGAGAGGGAGGAGAGATGTTAAAGGAGAGACCTTAAAGTAAAGCGAGAGGTAGGAGAGACGTTAAAGGAGAGACGTTAAAGGAGAGACGTTTAAGTAAGGTGAGAGGGAGAAGAGATGTTAAAGGAGAGACGTTAAAGGAGAGACGTTAAAGGAGAGATGTTAAAGGAGAGATGTTAAAGGAAGGCGAGAGGGAGGAGAGACGTTAAAGGAGAGACGTTAAAGGAGAGACGTTAACGGAGAGATGTTAACGGAGAGATGTTAAAGGAAGGCGAGAGGGAGGAGTGACGTTAAAGGAGAGACGTTAAAGGAAGGCGAGAGGGAGGAGAGACGTTAAAGGAGGGCGAGAGGGAGGAGAGACGTTAAAGGAGAGATGTTAAAGGAGAGACGTTAAAGGAGAGACGTTAAAGGAGAGATGTTAAAGGAGAGATGTTAAAGGAGAGAAGTTAAAGGAGAGACGTTAAAGTAAGGCGAGAGGGAGGAGAGACGTTAAAGTAAGGCGAGAGGGAGGAGAGACGTTAAAGGAGGGACGTTAAAGGAGAGACGTTAAAGGAGAGACGTTAAAGTAAGGCGAGATGGAGGAGAGACGTTAAAGGAGAGACGTTAAAGGAGAGACGTTAAAGGAGAGACGTTAAAGGAGAGACGTTAAAGTAAGGCGAGAGGGAGGAGAGACGTTAAAGTAAGGCGAGAGGGAGGAGAGACGTTAAAGGAGGGACGTTAAAGGAGAGACGTTAAAGGAGAGACGTTAAAGTAAGGCGAGATGGAGGAGAGACGTTAAAGGAGAGATGTTAAAGGAGGGCGAGTGGGAGGAGAGATGTTAAAGGAGAGATGTTAAAGGAGGGCGAGAGGGAGGAGAGACGTTAAAGGAGGTCGAGAGGGAGGAGAGACGTTAAAGGAGAGATGTTAAAGGAGAGACGTTAAAGCAGAGACGTTAAAGGAGAGATGTTAAAGGAGAGATGTTAAAGGAGAGACGTTAAAGGAGAGACGTTAAAGTAAGGCGAGAGGGAGGAGAGACGTTAAAGGAGGGACGTTAAAGGAGAGACGTTAAAGGAGAGACGTTAAAGGAGAGACGTTAAAGGAGAGACGTTAAAGTAAGGCGAGAGGGAGGAGAGACGTTAAAGGAGGGACGTTAAATGAGAGACATTAAAGGAGAGACGTTAAAGTAAGGCAAGAGGGAGGAGAGACGTTAAAGGAGAGATGTTAAAGGAGGGCGAGAGGGAGGAGAGACGTTAAAGGAGGTCGAGAGGGAGGAGAGACGTTAAAGGAGGGCGAGAGGGAGGAAAGACGTTAAAGGAGAGATGTTAAAAGAGAGACGTTAAAGGAGAGATGTTAAAGGAGTGCGCTAAAACGACACTAAAACGACATTGGAGGTAGCTTACCGTAGAGACATCAACATTCAGTTCTCTGACAGCAGCTCTGCTGGACATTTCTGCAGTCAGCATGCCAACTGCACGCAGTGGCATTGTGCTGTGTGACTAAACTGCACATTTAGAGTGGCCTTTTATTGTCCCATGCACAAGGTGCACCTGTGTAATGATCATGCTGTTTAATCAGCTTCTTGATATGCCACACCTGTCAGGTGGATGGGTTATCTTGGCAAAGGAGAAATGCTCACTAACAGGGATGTAAACTAACTGCACATTTTTGTGCGAGTAGAACATTTCTTGGATCTTCTATTTCAGCTCATGAAACATGGGACCAACACTTTACATGTTTATATGCGTTTATATAGTTTACCCCGGGATCATAAAGGGCCCCCATCTCTCTTTTATTTCACCCCCCTCTCTCTCTGATGATCATCAGACAGTTTCAGCATCTCTGAGTCACTGAGCTCAGCAGTTCTGTTAGGTCCCACAGGATGTTCAACACAAAGTATGTTTATCTGTGTCTGTGTGAGTAAGGGGGAAGACAGAACAGACAGGTGTGGCAGGTGTGCGTGTGTGTGTGTGTGTGTGTGTGTGTGTGTGTGTGTGTGTGTGTGTGTGTGTGTGTGTGTGTGTGTGTGTGTGTGTGTGTGAAACACTAATACCATGTATTGATGTCTCTCCCCAACCCTCTCACTCTTAACGGCAGTCATCTGCTGACATCATCATCTGAACCACAGAAGCTACAGTGAGAAGGAGTGAGAGGGAGGATAGAGAGGAGGACAGAGAGGGGGGATAGAGAGGAGGACAGAGAGGGGGGATAGAGAGGAGGACAGAGAGGGGGGATAGAGAGGAGGACAGAGAGGGGGGATAGAGAGGAGGACAGAGAGGAGGACAGAGAGGGGGGATAGAGAGGAGGACAGAGAGGGAGGATAGAGAGGAGGACAGAGAGGGGGGATAGAGAGGAGGACAGAGAGGGGGGATAGAGAGGAGGACAGAGAGGGGGGATAGAGAGGAGGACAGAGAGGAGGACAGAGAGGGGGGATAGAGAGGAGGACAGAGAGGGGGAGTGAGAGGGGGGATAGAGAGGAGGACAGAGAGGGGGAGTGAGAGGGGGGATAGAGAGGAGGACAGAGAGGGGGAGTGAGAGGGGGAGATAGAGAGGAGGACAGAGAGGGGGAGTGAGAGGGGGGATAGAGAGGAGGACAGAGAGGGGGAGTGAGAGGGGGAGATAGAGAGGAGGACAGAGAGGGGGAGTGAGAGGGGGGATAGAGAGGAGGACAGAGAGGGGGAGTGAGAGGGGGGGATAGAGAGGAGACTAACTGGAAATCACCACTGTGGGTGTAACAGGCCACTGTTGATACCATCCATTTAACCTTCATTTATCAAGGTGAGTCCTTGAGAACAATCCTATTTCTCTCTGCAGCATTGAGCCCACAGCTTGACCTCAGGCTTAACCTGGATGATGACTTGGAGATTACTATGACAATACATTGACACTCAAGAGTACCTCTCTCACTCGCCATCTTATTATTTACCCAGCTGATCCCTCCCTCAAGTGCCTGTAAGTGAGCCTGCATCTGGCAGGAGGAAATGAGCTCAGGGACACCGCCCTCTGCTGGACAAGACATGTAATACACCGGCACACCACATCCTTAGGGCTAGTATTGAAAATGTATTGAAAAAGAACACACCATTCCATCTGACCCACACCATGTGTTTGCCTTAGTAAAGTGTACCCTACACAATAACATAGACAGTTCACCTGCTGTACTCAGAGCAAAGATAGAGGGGTGGGACTTACAGGGGTGATGCCATCTGATAGAGTGGTCATGCTGATGGACGTGCTCATCTTGTCAGAGGAGGAGAGGGAGGGAGGGGAGGGGCTCCTCTTCTCCATCAATTCCTGTCTCTGGAGGAAGTCACGCCAAGCGCGCTGGATACTAGGAAACATACACACACAGCCAAGAGTGAAACACACACGTTCACACACACATGTTCACACACGCACGCACGCACACAGACAAACACTCACATCAACACCTTGGTCTTCATTGGGGGCATGTTGAAGTTGTTCTCAAGGTCTGTAGTCAGCTGGTGACTGAGAGAGAGAGAAAGAGTGAGAGAGGGAGAGAGAGAGAAGCAGGGAGGGAGGGTGAGAGAGAATAAAGACTACAAGTACACAGCGCTGAGTTCTAATCATTCCAGTACCAGTGTCGGGGTTATCAGTAATTATACAGAGATGCCCTGGTCCCCACTGCTGGGAAATTGAGTTTTAAAGCACACATGTGTGTATGTGTGTATGTGTGTGTGTGTGTGTGTGTGTGTGTATGTGCGTATGTGCGTGTATATGTGTGTATGTGTGTATGTGCGTATGTGCATGTGTGTGTGTATGCGCCAACCTACAGTACCTCTGCAGTTGAACACTTTCATCATTGACATGCTTCAGGCCAGTCTGGAGGCTCTTCAGTTCCTCCTATGAGATAGAGAAAGAGAGAGAAAGAGAGCGAGATGGATAGCCAGAGAGAGATAAAGACAGACAGAAAGAAAGAGATTAGAACAACAATCTCTCAGACAGACAGAAAACAAACCCTATTTTCTCATCTCCATCTTCTCTACCTTTTGGGTGTGCCTGTGTGTGTTGAGTGTGCTGTGTGTGTTGAGTGTGATCCATTCAGCTCAGCACTGGTACCCCTGTAGGGAGGTAGTAAGGGCGGTATCTTGGAGAGGTTAGATGTTTCCCTGTGAAGTTAGTAAAGTTAGCTGTGGAAGTTCTCTGCTGATTTTGCCAGTCAGCATTCAGCTGTGTTTGGCCCAGAAACAGAGAGAAGGAGAGCGACCCAGAGGCAGCATGGAGCAGTCAGAGGAGACAGGGGGTTGGGGTGGGGTAAGGGGGGTAAATGGATCCTCCAGGAAGTCGACTTTGGTGTTTAACATTCATGACACCACATAACAGAAAGGGCTCTGTAGTCTGGTTGATCAGAACCCACTGCTGAGGATGGGCTTGACTCCAGAAACATGGTTTCCTGAAGTCTACCCTGTGATGGATCAACCCCACTGACGTCAACATGCTGAGGAGAGCTGAATAAAAGGATGTTTTAAATCCACAACCCTCTCTAGCTTTAATAATTCCCTGTAATAAGGGCTGACTTGCCTCTGCATAAGTGATCAGACTAATTCGATTACAAGTGGAATTAAACTGGAGCAGAATCTCTAGAGGACCCAGGGGCCCACAACCGGGTACAGAGTGGGTGGGAGGTGGAGCAGGAGGTGTGTGTATGTGTGTATGTGTGTGTGTGTGTGTGTGTGTGTGTGTGTGTGTGTGTGTGTGTGTGTGTGTGTGTGTGTGGTGTGTGTAGGTAATCCTTTTGATTTTATGAGATAAAAGTGCTTCATTTCTATGTATTCGCATGCAACTAATTTGTGCCCACAAAGCGTTTTTTAAATCGTATCATAGCATTCATAATGTCCTGCATCACAGATTATCTACAACACCGAACAGTACGTTCCTCTGGCCCGTACCATTACAGATTATCTACAACACCGTACAGTACGTTCCTCTGTCCCGTATCATCACAGATTATCTACAACACCGAACAGTACGTTCCTCTGGCCCGTACCATTACAGATTATCTACAACACCGTACAGTACGTTCCTCTGTCCCGTACCATCACAGATTATCTACAACACCGAACAGTACGTTCCTCTGTTCCGTATCATCACAGATTATCTACAACACCGAACAGTACGTTCCTCTGTTCCGTACCATCACAGATTATCTACAACACCGTACAGTACGTTCCTCTGTCCCGTATCATCACAGATTATCTACAACACCGAACAGTACGTTCCTCTGTTCCGTACCATCACAGATTATCTACAACACCGTACAGTACGTTCCTCTGTTCCGTATCATCACAGATTATCTACAACACCGTACAGTACGTTCCTCTGTTCCGTATCATCACAGATTATCTACAACACCGAACAGTACGTTCCTCTGGCCCGTACCATCACAGATTATCTACAACACCGTACAGTACGTTCCTCTGTTCCGTATCATCACAGATTATCTACAACACCGAACAGTACGTTCCTCTGGCCCGTACCATCACAGATTATCTACAACACCGTACAGTACGTTCCTCTGGCCCGTACCATCACAGATTATCTACAACACCGTACAGTACGTTCCTCTGTTCCGTATCATCACAGATTATCTACAACACCGAACAGTACGTTCCTCTGTTCCGTATCATCACAGATTATCTACCACACCGTACAGTACGTTCCTCTGTTATGTACCATCACAGATTATCTACCACACCGTACAGTACGTTCCTCTGTTCCGTACCATCACAGATTATCTACAACACCGAACAGTACGTTCCTCTGTTATGTACCATCACAGATTATCTACCACACCGTACAGTACGTTCCTCTGTTCCGTATCATCACAGATTATCTACAACACCGTACAGTACGTTCCTCTGGCCCGTACCATCACAGATTATCTACAACACCGTACAGTACGTTCCTCTGTTCCGTACCATTACAGATTATCTACAACACCGTACAGTACGTTCCTCTGTTCCGTACCATCACAGATTATCTACAACACCGTACAGTACGTTCCTCTGTTCCGTACCATCACAGATTATCTACAACACCGTACAGTACGTTCCTCTGTTATGTACCATCACAGATTATCTACAACACCGTACAGTACGTTCCTCTGTTCCGTACCATCACAGATTATCTACAACACCGTACAGTACGTTCCTCTGTTATGTACCATTACAGATTATCTACAACACCGAACAGTACGTTCCTCTGTTCCGTACCATCACAGATTATCTACAACACCGAACAGTACGTTCCTCTGTTCCGTACCATCACAGATTATCTACAACACCGTACAGTACGTTCCTCTGTTATGTACCATCACAGATTATCTACAACACCGTACAGTACGTTCCTCTGGCCCGTACCATCACAGATTATCTACAACACCGAACAGTACGTTCCTCTGTTCCGTACCATCACAGATTATCTACAACACCGTACAGTACGTTCCTCTGTTATGTACCATCACAGATTATCTACAACACCGTACAGTACGTTCCTCTGTCCCGTATCATCACAGATTATCTACAACACCGTACAGTACGTTCCTCTGTTCCGTACCATCACAGATTATCTACAACACCGTACAGTACGTTCCTCTGTCCCGTATCATCACAGATTATCTACAACACCGTACAGTACGTTCCTCTGTTCCGTATCATCACAGATTATCTACCACACCGTACAGTACGTTCCTCTGTTCCGTATCATCACAGATTATCTACAACACCGTACAGTACATTCCTCTGGCCCGTACCATCACAGATTATCTACAACACCGAACAGTACGTTCCTCTGTTCCGTACCATCACAGATTATCTACCACACCGTACAGTACGTTCCTCTGGCCCGTACCATTACAGATTATCTACCACACCGTACAGTACGTTCCTCTGTTCCGTATCATCACAGATTATCTACAACACCGTACAGTACGTTCCTCTGTTATGTACCATCACAGATTATCTACAACACCGTACAGTACGTTCCTCTGGCCCGTACCATTACAGATTATCTACAACACCGTACAGTACGTTCCTCTGTTCCGTACCATCACAGATTATCTACAACACCGCACAGTACGTTCCTCTGGTCCGTACCATCACAGATTATCTACAACACCGTACAGTACGTTCCTCTGTTCCGTATCATCACAGATTATCTACAACACCGTACAGTACGTTCCTCTGTTCCGTATCATCACAGATTATCTACAACACCGTACAGTACGTTCCTCTGTCCCGTATCATCACAGATTATCTACCACACCGTACAGTACGTTCCTCTGTCCCGTATCATCACAGATTATCTACAACACCGTACAGTACGTTCCTCTGTTATGTACCATCACAGATTATCTACAACACCGTACAGTACGTTCCTCTGGCCCGTACCATCACAGATTATCTACAACACCGTACAGTACGTTCCTCTGTTCCGTATCATCACAGATTATCTACAACACCGTACAGTACGTTCCTCTGTTCCGTATCATCACAGATTATCTACAACACCGTACAGTACGTTCCTCTGTCCCGTATCATCACAGATTATCTACAACACCGTACAGTACGTTCCTCTGTTATGTACCATCACAGATTATCTACAACACCTTACAGTACGTTCCTCTGGCCCGTACCATCACAGATTATCTACAACACCGTACAGTACGTTCCTCTGTTCCGTATCATCACAGATTATCTACAACACCGTACAGTACGTTCCTCTGTCCCGTACCATTACAGATTATCTACAACACCGTACAGTACGTTCCTCTGTTCCGTACCATCACAGATTATCTACCACACCGTACAGTACGTTCCTCTGTTCCGTACCATCACAGATTATCTACCACACCGAACAGTACGTTCCTCTGGCCCGTATCATCACAGATTATCTACAACACCGTACAGTACGTTCCTCTGTTCCGTACCATCACAGGGGATAAAGAGTACTGAGGAAAACAGTATCTACTCTTTGTCATACAGCATCTGTCTCATCTTAGCTTTGAAACAGATCAACAAACAAAAACCCTAGACACACACACACACACACACACACACACACACACACACACACACACAGTTGAAGTTGTTGTATGCTGGGAAAAACAAGAGGGCTAATTGGAGAAATCAAGGTGGAACTTGATGAATCTCTCTCTCTCTCTCTCTCTCTCACATGTGATTACTGAAGACATTATTCTATGAGGTTTGGGGTTTGAGCTGTCCTCCAATCTGCTTGGCGAGTGGTGACGTCATCCTGCTCTGTCCAACACTAACTCTAATGGTGTCATGCATGAGAAATGTCCCAGCTAGACTACGAATTCAGTTAGACCCTGCTCTCTAACGCCACTTCGCTTAGAATCAATGTCACCCTGGCCTCCCCAAATCCCCCCTAATACCATCCCAGACAGACAGCCTACACACACACACACACACACACACACACACACACACACACACACACACACACACACACACACACACACACACACACACACCTTGACCCACACTCTCAGACAGGCTTTCACACAGGTTTTACACAGGTCACCTGGGGGCTCTGTCAGAGAGAGAGACATTCCGATGAGAGGAAGAGCTAGTTAAGAGAAAATGAGAGCAAATAGATTGAATGAGAGAGGAGAAGGAGATAGATGGAGATATCGAAGGGACAGAGATAGTGAAGGATGGGGAGAGAGAGCGAAAGAGAGATAGAGAGGAAGAGGAGGGAGGAGTGTGGTGGTGTGTGATTGCGACTGAACGAGCCGATCATTTCAATTTCCCCCGGGAGTTACTGATGGCCCTGTCCCCGCTCAGCCCAGACAGAATATTTGCTCAGGTCTCTCGCACGCACGCACACACACACACACACACACACACACACACACACACACACACACACACACACACACACACACACACACACACACACACACACACACACACACACACACACACACACACACACACACACACACACACACACACACACACACACACACACACACTCCAACACTCATTTTGCCCTGTCAACGCCACACCCAAAGCCTTACTCACTCTACAACTTAGTGAGACCGCAACAAGGACAAGTGATGTTCAGAGGTTCAGTTCTGAACCTACAGGTAGGAAAGACATTGCTGTCTTTGTGCTTTCCATTCGTGCATTCCCCGGATCTACTGACCACTTTGTGTGTGGGAGCATGTGTGTGTATGCGTTAGTGAAAGTGAGAATATGTCCTGATACTCAGTGTGCATTATCAAGCACCCAACAAGGTCAGCAGGCTACTCACTGAGCTCTTTACATCCTGTAACGGTCCGTAAAACTAAAACACAGATTCATTGTTCACAAACCTGCTGGAGCTCTCTCTTCTGTGAGTTAGTTAATGACCTTGTCCAAAACTCAGACAGAAACCTACTCTATTCTCTCTCCTAAAGTACTTTTCTCTCCTCCTCCCCCTCTGCTCCCATCCATCCCTTCTCCGCAGCAGCACCCGGCCCGGTGTTAGGAGAGGAACCGTATCGCCTGCCAGAATGGAGGAGGGAAATAAACCAGGGGTTTGCATAATTTAGCAGCGGTGTGGGCAGAAAATCTATATTCATTTTGGGCTTTGGCACTGCCAAGCAGGAAACATTGATTGTGTGGTAGTGCTGGTGGATTTATGGTGAGCTATAGAGGCCGGAGAGGAGCGGTAGCACCGCTTAGACCTGCTGATGGAGACGGGACCTTGAACTCACAGGGCTGTATACAATAACACAGGAAATAGAGCTATTGACAGCTAGCTACACTACAACCTCTCATCTCTCCTCTCCTCATCTCTCATCTCCTCTCCTCACCTCTCCTCTCCTTACCTTCTTAGACCCTGTGGCTGTGAAGAAATTAAACTGGACCCACGCCAGCCAAGGAAAATAATAGGGAGGGATGGATGGATAGAGGGAGAGAGGGAGCAAGGAGAGATGGAACTAGGCTGAGTTATGGACTTCATCTATCCACTGTACAAGGTGTAAATCTGTCTCCACCTCCTCCAAACACCCCAGAAACAAACCAGGGGGCCAGAGAGAGGTGAGGGGTGAGAGGGGATGAGAGGGGCTTTGTGTGCAAAGTTCTGATGAAACAGAGGTCCCTGAAACTAACCACCAAGACAGACAGATGGAAACCACTCATCGCACTGTGACCTACTCGCTCACTTTCTCTCCACTCCTCTCCCAAACCTGACCCTCTCTCCTTAACTCCATCTCTCCTCCTCTCCGAAACCTGACCCTCTCTCCTTAACTCCATCTCTCCTCCTCTCCCAAACCTGACCCTCTCTCCTTAACTCCATCTCTCCTCCTCTCCCAAACCTGACCCTCTCTCCTTAACTCCATCTCTCCTCCTCTCCCAAACCTGACCCTCTCTCCTTAACTCCATCTCTCCTCCTCTCCCAAACCTGACCCTCTCTCCTTAACTCCATCTCTCCTCCTCTCCCAAACCTGACCCTCTCTCCTTAACTCCATCTCTTCTCTTCTCCTCTCCCAAACCTGACCTCTCTCCTTAACTCCATCTCTCCTCCTCTCCCAAACCTGACCCTCTCTCCTTAACTCCATCTCTCCTCCTCTTCACCTTCTGTCTCCCTCTCTCGACCTTACTCCATATTTCAATCTTTCTGCCCCTCTTTTGTCTCTACCCCCTTTCCTGTCATTCTCCCATATTCCTCCCTCCTTCCCATCTCTACTCTCTCTCTTTAATACTTGATGAGCTTCTTGACGTGTTTTGGCAGCAGATCCCAGCTCGTCCATCTACTGGCCCAGAAGCGGAAAACCGCACCGGAAAACCTTCATCAGCAGTGTTTGCTTTCCTAATGAACTCAACTAACTCCAGCACACAGCCACCAGGGAACCACAAGGACACTCTGGCCCATGGTAAACACTTGGTAAACACACACACACACACACACACACACACACACACACACACACACACACACACACACACACACACACACACACACACACACACACACACACAGAGGCAGCAAGAGAGTGACTTCTGCACAGACAGACACTCAGACAGGTAGAGTGAGCAGCCTGAATCACCTCTGAGCCAAAATGTGTTGTGTCCTAAAGTTTTACACACATATTTAAACAATATTCAGCAGACCATCTGCCATCCCATTCAACTCCAACACACACATTGATGCAACCTCTCACTCACTCTCTTACACACACACATACACACACACACCAGCCCTGAAGCAGCCTCTACCAGTCATTCCTCCCTGGGGGACTCAAGGCTGCAGAGCCAGAGCCAGCCGGTGAAATCTCTGCCATCTCTGTCACATCGGCCATCATTCTCCTCTACCACAGGGACATAGCCTGGCAGCACACTGTGTGTGTGTGTCTGTGTGTGTGTGTCTGTGGAGCAGGACAAGGGTTGGGAGCCGATGGCAGTCTCACTCTGTTATCTCCAGCCAGTACAGGCCAGATGCTCTGTGTCTCCTCCTGGCACGTGTGTGTGTGTTTGTGATAAATGAGAGGTTGTGTGTCTGGGTTGTCTGTCCCTGAATGACCCTGCTATGGAGCAGGTTGGCCGACTGAGCTCTCTCTCTCTCTCTCTCTCTCTCTCTCTCTCTCTCTCTCTCTCTCTCTCTCTCTCTCTCTCTCTCTCTCTCTCTCTCTCTCTCTCTCTCTCTCTCTCTCTCTCTCTCTCTCTCTCTCTCTCTCTCTCTCTCTCTCTCTCTCTCTCTCTCTCTCTCTCTCTCTCTCTCTCTCTCTCTCTCTCTCTCTCTCTCTCTCTCTCTCTCTCTCTCTCTCTCTCTCTCTCTCTCTCTCTCTCTCTCTCTCTCTCTCTCTCTCTCTCTCTCTCTCTCTCTCTCTCTCTCTCTCTCTCTCTCTCTCTCTCTCTCTCTCTCTCTCTCTCTCTCTCTCTCCGCTCTGTGGGCTAGGCTAATGACAGCCAGTGTAACAGTGGAAAGGAGAGGAGACACAGAGAGGAAGCCCTGCATACTGAGAGGGGAAATGGAGCAGGCGTAATCCCCGCAGACAGACCCACATTTAGCAGGGAAGAAACACACTTTATAGGGCAGGGTAACACTAGACAATATTAAAGCGACATTAGAGGTTGTGGACGTTGGTAATGGTCATTTAATGGTATAATAAAGAGTGTGAATGGTTTGACTCTACAGTCCCTCTGGGAGGCACTTCCTAACTAACCCCAGCAGACATCAGGGACCTGGCATCTTGCCAGCGGGGTGCCCTCCTGTTTCCCCTGGCACCTTACTGTCCCCTCGACAGCTGGTGTTTTCTACAGGCTGGTGTGTGTCCGCTCTGCTCTCCATTAGACCCCTGACACACACAACCCAGAGGTCCCTTGTTGCCCAGGCAACAGAGTGAGCATCTGTGTCATGCCAGAGAGAAACTGCAGAGGCCGAAAGCCAACACTGGCACAGTCTAATGAAAGAGAGTGTGTGCTGTGTTACTTTGCTGAGATCACATATATAATGTTTTTATTTAACCTTTATGTAACTAGGCAAGTCAGTTAAGAACAAATTCTTATTTACAATGACGGCCTCCCAGGGAACAGTGGGTTAACTGCCTTGTTCAGGGGCAGAACAACATATTTTTACCTTGACAGCTCAAGGATTCGATCCAGCAACCTTTCGGTTACTGGCCCAACGTTCTAGCCCAAATATGAACTTGTCTAGGCAAGTCAGTTAATAAGAACAAATTATTATTTACAATGGCGGCCTACACCGGCCAAACCCGTCAACGCAGGGTAGCCTAGTGGTTAGAGCATTGGACTAGTAACCGGAAGGTTGCAAGTTCAAACCCCCGAGCTGACAAGGTACAAATCTGTCGTTCTGCCCCTGAACAGGCAGTTAACCCACTGTTCCTAGGCCGTCATTGAAAATAAGAATTTGTTCTTAACTGACTTGCCTAGTTACATAAAGGTAAAATTTAAAAAAATAAAAAAAATAAAAGCCGGTTGTGATACAGCCTGGATTCAAACCAGGGTGTCTGTAGTGATGACTCAAGCAATGAGATGCAGTACCTTAGAAGCCCTCCCAGGAGCCCTAATGAGCCTCAACCTGGGAGAAGATGTAAATACATCAGGACATAAAGGACTTTTCTGAACGTATGACTTTCTAAATGAGATTTTGTTGAAACCTCTAACAGTGCAAGTCCTTCTCTAGAAGGGCATGTGTCCAGAGAGAATAGAGAATGATCCATTCTACTATATCTATTATAGCCCTTATACATCTACAGCCGTGTGTGTGTGTGTGTGTGTGTGTGTGTGTGTGTGTGTGTGTGTGTGTGTGTGTGTGTGTGTAATGCAAACCCGTCTTCAATAAAACCTGTGGTGTTTGTGTCTGCAGCATAACAGTGTTAAAGATTCTACAGCTATGAGACGAGAGCCTAACTATGAATATATACAGCCATTTAGTATCTTTATTCAACATTACAGCCACCTGGAGACGAGAGTTGCTTTGTTAGCTAGTTAATAAGGCCATACTGTCATTACTATGGAGTGTAGTTAAATAGGATGGTGACAGGTTTATGTCATAGTGGAGTGTGGAGATCATTAGGAGTGGATGTGTGTTACTTAGACCTGTGGTTCAGTAAACCATCACACACACACAGAGTGAGGTAGGGCTGTTGGTCTGGTGTGTCCCTGGTGTAGGCGTAATGAAGTAGAAAGCCATTCGAGGAGAAAACTCTCCAGCCCTGAGAAACGACAGAGACGGCCAGGGAAAATGGGAATCAGTGATGTATACTTAGAGACCGACCAAGGAAGGAGAGAGAGAGAGAGAGAGAGAGAGAGAGAGAGAGAGAGAGAGAGAGACCAAGAGAGAGAGACCAAGAGAGAGAGACCAAGAGAGAGAGAGACCAAGAGAGAGAGAGAGAGAGAGACCAAGAGAGACAGACCAAGGGAGAGAGACAGACAGAGAGAGAGAGCGAGCGAGAGAGAGAGAGACCAAGAGAGAGAGAGAGAGAGACCAAGAGAGAGAGAGAGAGAGACCAAGGGAGACAGACCAAGGGAGAGAGACAGACAGACCGAGAGAGAGAGAGAGAGACCAAGAGAGAGAGACCAAGAGAGAGAGACCAAGACAGAGAGACCAAGAGAGAGACCAAGAGAGAGAGACCGAGAGAGAGAGAGACCAAGACAGAGAGACCAAGAGAGAGACCGAGAGAGAGACCAAGAGAGAGAAACAGAGAGAGAGAGAGACCAAGAGAGAGAGACCAAGAGAGAGAGACACCAGAACATCCAAATGCAGTGCTATCTGGCCCTAAATCGACAGTACACCGTGGCTAATGGTTAGTGATCAAAACCTTAGAAAAACCTTGACAAAATACAGGCTCAGTGAGCACAGCCTTGCCATTGAGAAGGGTAGACACAGGAAAACCTGGCTCCCTGTAGAGCACATATGTCAGAGTCAAGGCCCGCGGGCCACATCCGGCCCGCAAGAAGGTTTTTTACGGCCCCTGGGATGATCTTGATTTATTATTAGAACCGGCCCGCAGCAAGCCGGCAGCCCGCAGATCTTTTACACGCACCAATACTACATTTCCCACAATGCAAAGGTGACGCACCGAGCAGTAGGCTGCTTCATTTCAATATTTATTGGCACAGCAGTCGTCAGCATCACAGTAAAATTAACTTTCAGATACCCATCAAAAATGGCAAAACGGAAGGTGGATACTGAGAACCGGGGGTTTCAAACAAGGTGGGAGTCGGAGTATATGTTCACGAAGGTAGCTGGAAAACCTGTGTGTCTTCTGTGTGGAGAAAGTGTGGCGGTACTGAAAGAGTATAATCTGAGACGACATTATGAAACGAAACACGCGGACAAAAACAAGAATATGGACATGGAACAAAGGCTACAAAAGGCCAGTTTTATTTTGGCAGAAGAGATCGCTAAATCAGCCCGGCCATTTACGGAGGGGGATTTCATCAAAAACTGCATGATTAAAGTTTGTGACGAAGTTTGCCCAGAAAAAAGGCAACTCTTTTTAAATGTGAGTCTGAGCAGAAACACCATTGCCGAGAGAGTAGACCAGTTGTCCATCAATCTAAAAGAGCAGCTTGTGAAAAAGGGAAAAGATTTTATTGCATATTCCTTGGCTGTGGATGAGAGCACCGACATTTCTGACATTGCCCAGTTGTCAATTTTCATCCGCGGAGTGGACTCCAACCTAAGCGTGACAGAGGAGTTTTTGGCTTTACGTCCTATGCATGGCACAACTACGGGGCATGATTTGTATGAAGAGGTGTCAAGATGTGTAAATGAGATGGAGCTGCCTTGGGAAAAACTCGTGGGTTTGACAACCGACGGAGCACCTGCGATGTGTGGACACAGGAGCGGACTGGTGGCGAAGATACGGGAAAAGATGCAAGAGGAAAACGCGACAGGTGAGCTGACAGCTTATCATTGTATCATACACCAGGAAGCGTTGTGCGGTAAAGCCTTGAAAATGGAGCATGTAATGAGCATCATCACGCGCACAGTTAACTTTATCAGAGCCAAAGGTTTGAATCACCGCCAGTTCAAGGCATTTCTGACGGAGTTAGAAACGGAGCATGGTGATTTGCCTTATCACACAGAGGTGCGATGGCTAAGCCAGGGAAAGGTGCTTCAAAGATGTTTCGAGCTTCGTGAGGAGATTTGTCTGTTCTTGGACAGCAAAGGGAAAGACACAACACAACTCCGAGACGAAATGTTTCTGTGTGAAATGGCTTTTCTGTGTGACATTACGAGTCATCTGAATGCAATAAACTTGCAGCTGCAGGGTCGGGATCGTGTCATCTCTGATATGTACAGTACAGTGAAGGCATTTAAAACCAAACTGACTCTGTGGGAGACGCAGATGCGGAAAGAAAATTTGAGCCACTTTCCCAGCTGCCAGACCATGAAAGAGAAGCTCTCTACCAGTGCGTTCCCGAGCACACAGTTGGCTGATAAAATAGGTATGCTTGCCGCTGACTTTCGACGCCGATTTGCTGACTTTGAAGCACAAAAAAGCAGGTTGGAACTGCTCGGTAACCCATTTGCTGTTGACGTGGAAAGCTCACCACCAAACCTCCAAATGGAGTTGATTGACCTCCAATGCAATGATGCACTGAGGGCAAAATATGCGGCAGTGGGTGCTGCGGAGTTCGCCCGTTTCCTCCCCGGCACAATGCCCCAGCTGCGCATCCAGGCTGCTCAAACGTTGTCTATGTTTGGCAGCACATACCTGTGTGAACAACTGTTTTCTTTGATGAACCTGAACAAAACATCACACAGAAGTCGACTTACTGCTGAACACCTCCACTCAATTCTGAGGATTTCTTCAGCTCAGAGCCTTACCCCGAACATTGATGAACTTGTGGAAAAGATGGGACACCACCAAGTATCACCCTCAACCTCAAACAAGTGAACATTACTGTGCAATCACATATTTAGAGTTTTTACTCAGTTCAAGTTTAAAAGTTAAAATTTAATATTTGTTTTCACTGCATGTTACTTCTCCTTAAACAAAGTGTTGTTTTTGATTAATAGATTTTTGCACTTTATTTTTTTGTATTTCAATCCAATTATATTTTAAAAATATTTCAGTTGAGTGGATGATAGAAAATTGCTATTATTGTTTTTTCTTTGAAGTAAATTTAGCCCACTTTTGCTAAAATAGAAAATATAGTCTACTGATGGTGCCTTGAATACCGGTTTCTTTCATTTAATGTTCATGTTATGGGGATATTTATATAAAGGAAATTTGTCTTTTGTGTCTGTTGAAAATTAAAGATTACTGACAGAGCCATAAGAAAATATTGCTTTATTTATCTGATCATATTGTAATATATTTGTTAGGTTTTCAGTAGGTTCAATTAGGTTCACTAGACTATATGCGTCATTTAAAAATTTTTCAATGAACATTCGAACAGTCCGGCCCTCGTCTTGTAGCTGATTTTTTTATTTGGCCCTCCGTCCATTTGACTTTGACACCCCTGCTGTAGAGGAAAGGCTGTGCAACCACTGCATAACAGCAGAACCTGAGACGGAGCTGCATTTCCTGACAAAATGTCAAAAATATAAAACAATTAGAGTGTCATTTTCCCAAATTTGGAACCCATATTCAAGGTTTCAAAGACCTCTCTGATGAGGATAGGCTACCCGTCCTGTTCGGGGAGGACGCAGAGAGCTGTGGGTTGGCAGCGCACTACATTGCTGCCTGCCATAAGATGAGGGACAGTGTCTGACAGACCAATCAACCTGCACATGTACTCTACTGTATACTTATTGTTATTGTTGAATGTATGGTTATTTTGACATTTGGTGATTGTTGTTACTATTGTCCCGTTGACAATTTTTATTTATTTTTATATTGTAAATATCCAAAATAAGCTTTGGCAATATGTACATTGTTACGTCATGCTAATAAAGCGAATTGAATTGAATTGAGAGAGAGAGAGAGAGAGAGAGAGAGAGAGAGAGAGAGAGAGAGAGAGAGAGAGAGAGAGAGAGAGAGAGAGAGAGAGATAGAGAGACCAAGAGAGAGAGACCAAGAGAGAGAGAGCAAGAGAGAGAGAGAGAAGTAGAGAGAGAGAGACAGACCAAGAGAGAGGGGGAGGGAGTGTTGATTAGAGGAGAAACTGTTTTCAAGGCCATAAAGCTTAGCTCCCACTTCCCCTTTTTTGTGCTCTCTCCAGCAATCCCTCTCTTTCCTGTCATTTGTCTTCCTTCTCCCTTCTCTCTTCTCCCTCTCTTCAAATCAAATCAAATTGATTTGTCACATACACATGGTTAGCAGATGTTAATGCGAGTGTAGCGAAATGCTTGTGCTTCTAGTTCCGACAATGCAGTAATAACCAACAAGTAATCTAACTAACAATTCCAAAACTACTACCTTATACACACAAGTGTAAAGGGATAAAGAATATGTACATAAAGATATATGAATGAGTGATGGTACAGAGCGGCATAGGCAAGATGCAGTAGATGGTATCGAGTACAGTATATACATATGAGATGAGTAATGTAGGGTATGTAAACAAAGTGGCATAGTTTAAAGTGGCTAGTGATACATGTATTACATAAAGATGCAGTAGATGATATAGAGTACAGTATATACGTATACATATGAGATAAATAATGTAGGGTATGTAAACATTATATTAAGTAGCATTGTTTAAAGTGGCTAGTGATATATTTTACCTCAATTCCCATCAATTCCCATTATTAAAGTGGCTGGAGTTGAGTCAGTGTTTTGGCAGCAGCCACTCAATGTTAGTGGTGGCTGTTTAACAGTCTGATGGCCTTGAGATATAAGCTGTTTTTCAGTCTCTCGGTCCCAGCTTTGATGCACCTGTACTGACCTCGCCTTCTGGATGATAGCGGGGTGATTAGGCAGTGGCTCGGGTGGTTGCTGTCCTTGAGGATCTTTATGGCCTTCCTGTGACATCGGGTGGTGAAGGTGACCTGGAGGGCAGGTAGTTTGCCCCCGGTGATGCGTTGTGCAGACCTCACTATCCTCTGGAGAGCCTTACGGTTGTGGGCAGAGCAGTTGCCGTACCAGGCGGTGATACAGCCCGACAGGATGCTCTCGATTGTGCATCTGTAGAAGTTTGTGAGTGCTTTTGGTGACAAGCCAAATTTCTTCAGCCTCCTGAGGTTGAAGAGGCGCTGCTGCGCCTTCTTCACGATGCTGTCTGTGTGGGTGGACCAATTCAGTTTGTCTGTGATGTGTACGCCGAGGAACTTAAAACTTACTACCCTCTCCACTACTGTCCCATGGATGTGGATAGGGGGGTGTTCCCTCTGCTGTTTCCTGAAGTCCACAATCATCTCCTTAGTTTTGTTGACGTTGAGTGTGAGGTTATTTTCCTGACACCACACTCCGAGGGCCCTCACCTCCTCCCTGTAGGCCGTCTCGTCGTTGTTGGTAATCAAGCCTACCACTGTTGTGTCGTCCGCAAACTTGATGATTGAGTTGGAGGCGTGCGTGGCCACGCAGTTGTGGGTGAACAGGGAGTACAGGAGAGGGCTCAGAACGCACCCTTGTGGGGCCCCAGTGTTGAGGATCAGCGGGGTGGAGATGTTGTTACCTACCCTCACCACCTAGGGGCGGCCCGTCAGGAAGTCCAGTACCCAGTTGCACAGGGCGGGGTCGAGACCCAGGGTCTCGAGCTTGATGACGAGTTTGGAGGGTACTATGGTGTTAAATGCTGAGCTGTAGTCGATGAACAGCATTCTCACATAGGTATTCCTCTTGTCCAGATGGGTTAGGGCAGTGTGCAGTGTGGTTGAGATTGCGTCGTCTGTGGACCAATTTGGGCGGTAAGCAAATTGGAGTGGGTCTAGGGTGTCAGGTAGGGTGGAGTTGATATGGTCCTTGACTAGTCTCTCAAAGCACTTCATGATGACGGAAGTGAGTGCTACGGGGCGGTAGTCGTTTAGCTCAGTTACCTTATCTTTCTTGGGAACAGGAACAATGGTGGCCCTCTTGAAGCATGTGGGAACAGCAGACTGGGATAAGGATTGATTGAATATGTACCTAAACACACCAGCCAGCTGGTCTGCGCATGCTCTGAGGGCACGGCTGGGGATGCCGTCTGGGCCTGCAGCCTTGCGAGGGTTAACACGTTTAAATGTTTTACTCACCTCGGCTGCAGTGAAGGAGAGTCCGCATGTTTTGGTTGCGGGCCGTGTCAGTGGCACTGTATTGTCCTCAAAGAGGGCAAAAAAGTTATTTAGTCTGCCTGGGAGCAAGACATCCTGGTCCATGACTGGGCTGGTTTTCTTTTTGTAATCCGTGATTGACTGTAGACCCTGCCACATACCTCTTGTGTCTGAGCCGTTGAATTGCGATTCTACTTTGTCTCTCCTCCCTAATGAGGAGAGTTGATTTTAATGGCAACCCACTAATATTCTTTCTCTAACGTTTCTGTAACGCTCCCCTAACTCTTCCATAACACTTTGCTGAGCCCCCGTAGAGATAATTAAATTCACGGTCCATTTATGGTCCAGGGCATTGGCCCTCAGGTAAAACCGCTAACCTGTGCAGTGCCAGCTACCGGTAGCGACCGCACACTCTAAAAAGCGGGACCATTGGTGTTCATTTAAAAAAACAAAAAAAACAGGGCAGATCACAGGGAGAACACAGCCATAAAAACAATGAATCTGGCTATAAACAAGCCATTCTGGCTGTCGGACAGGCAGGGAACCACACAGCCATGATATTAGACCAGGAGAAGGGGAGCGGGGCCACACACACTGCAATCTACAAGAAACGTATAATGTGGTAAATCCGTCTCTGCAGCCTGGCAGTACACATCTATATCTCAATACGTATCTACAGTGGTTTAGTGGTTCTCTCATTCACTGCAGTATCATAGAGTGTCTCAGCGCCAATCATTATGTTAAGGGCAGACTGTCACACAGACTTTCTAGCACAATGAAATAAGGACATTGAAAAAAGACTAAATCCATCATGGAGCATGATAAATCACGAGAGTAAGGCTAAGATTTAGCAGCATATCCCTAATGGCCAATTAAAGCAATGAAACAATTGTAATCTCCCAGGTTGCAATCGCACTGCACATTAGGCCCATCAATCCGTCATGCTTGGATGTGGGACTGGCTGCTAGTTCATTATGACTTTCACCAGCCAGCCAATCATGGACTACAGTTTTACTTGTGTCAGTGTGAATACCATGTGGCAGGGTGAATGGGCCAGGCAGGTCACCCGTGTTACACGTCAGTATTCCACGTCCATCCGTGTCTGAGGACGTCGGGAGACGGCGTAGCAGCCGGACACTCCGGGCAACAATGAGCGCTGTTATCTGGAAGTAGGATTTGGTTGTGAATAGGAACGGTGGATGGGAGTAAACATCTGGTTCCAAAGGTCGTATGTTCAAATCCAGCGATAGAAAGTTGTTTTTGACATTATTGTTTTAAGCCTATCCCACACCTTAACCCTTACTTTAACCATTCAGAGTTGATGCCTAACCTTAACCATTCAGAGTTAATGCCTAACCTTAACCATTCAGTTAATGCCTAACCTTAACCATTCAGAGTTAATGCCTAACCTTAACCCTTACCTTAACCATTCAGAGTTAATGCCTAACCTTAACCATTCAGAGTTAATGCCTAACCTTAACCCTTACCTTAACCATTCAGAGTTAATGCCTAACCTTAATCATTCAGAGTTAATGCCTAACCTTAACCATTCAGAGTTAATGCCTAACCTTAACCATTCAGAGTTAATGCCTAACCTTAACCATTCAGAGTTAATGCCTAACCTTAACCATTCGGAGTTCATGCTTAAACTTAAGCTTGGAACGAGGAAGAGAGGTAACCAAACACTTCGAAATTTGACGCTTGAGAAATATGGATGACTGTCTAATTCTGACATGAGAATGTGAGAGCTTGTTGAAATGGGCATCTCAGGGCACACCAAGTGGCATTCCCACTCGGCACGAAATGACACCCGATTGCATGAACTTACACAAAAGTGGCATATGTGTGTGTGTGTGTGGGCAAGTGCAGGACTGTACTGGGTCTATGCACATGCGATGTGAACGTGTGCATGTGTAGCCTTACGGTTTGTAGCTTGTGTGTGATGAGATGTGTGCTAAAAAGCATCTTCAGTTGGGTGTAGAATATGAGTGTTTAAGATTGCTAAAGCTAATAATAGCAGGATTTGTATTTTTTTTAACCTTTATTTAACTAGGCAAGTCAGTTAAGAACATATTCTTATTTTCAATGACGGCCTAGGAACAGGATATTATTGTACTTCCGTTAACATTGGAAATGATGATTCTCTCCTGGCTGGCTCGCCTTCCACCACATTTAGCTATAAGAAAAAACAAATGTTGCAGCAACACAAATATACTTGTCGATACACAGGAACACAGACAGACACACGCATTTGGAGATACACCGAAACCCAGACACACAGCGTTCCCAGATCTGGCTGCAGCGCAGCAAAGAAAGAGAGAGAGAAAGAAGGACAGAGGGGAGAGAGAGGGGATGGGTGGGCTGTTTCTCTTTCAGATGTACGGGCCTGTACTGTACCTGTAAATGAGCTCTCTCCTCCACTCAGGGTCACCTCTAGAGAAAAGATAGAGGAGTGAGACTTTCTCCTATACATCCTCACACCAAATGACTGGCTCTGACTGACACACCGATATTCTCAATCTTTGCTCTCTCTCTCTCCCCATTGTCGTTCTTTCTCTTGCTCTTTCTTTGCTGCCCTGAAGCCAGATTTGAGAACGCTGTCATTCTGCTCCATTCTTTACTTTCTCTGTCTTCCTTTTCTTCCTTTCTGAAATTATGTAATTCTTCCACTGGGGTTTCTGACATTTTGTTATTGTGTTCCGTGTCTGGAACATTGTAAAAGTTTTCTACGTGAATAAGAACATTCTGGCGACTCTACTCAATGCCTCTGTCCAACTTGCATACCCAGTGTACACAACTAGTGTACGTGGAGAAAGATAGACTCACACACGGTACACAACATAAACACAAATCAGAGAAGGAAGAGAATACGACAAATACACACATGGAACCACAAGTTTAACACACACAACACAAGGTACACACACGCACAAACACACACTCATCCTTTCTTACTAATCAAGAGGAACACCTATGTAACAATGCTGTTTGTCGACTACAGCTCAGCCTTCAACTCCATAGTGCCCTCTAAGCTCATCACTAAGCTCAGGGAAATGGGTCTGAACCCATCCCTGTGCAACTGGGTTCCTGACGGGCCGACCCCAAGTAGTGAAGGTACTGTAGACAACAACACCTCCGCCACACTGATCCTCAACACAGGGGTGAGTGCTCAGCCGCCTCCTGTACTCCCTGTTCATCCATGACTGCATGGCCATGCACGCCTCCAACTCAATCATCAAGTTTGCTGATGACAAAACAGTGGTAGGTCTGATTACCAACAACGACGAGACAGTCTACAGGGAGGAACTGAATCATTGTTGTAGGCCTCCTTGCTCACACACACTTTTTCAGTTCTGCTCACACATTTTCTATGGGATTGAGGTCAGGGCTTTGTGATGGCCACTCCAATACCTTAACTTTGTTGTCCTTAAGCCATTTTGACACAACTTTGTAAGTGTGCTTGGGGTCATTGTCCATTTGGAAGACCCATTTGCGACCAAGCTTTAACTTCCTGACTGATGTCTTGAGATGTTGCTTCAATATATCCACATAATTTTGCTGCCTCAAGATGCCATCTATTTTGTGAAGTGCACCAACCCTCCTGCAGCAAAGCACCCCCACAACATGATGCTGCCACCCCTGTGCTTCCAGACTTGTGGAGGTCTACAATTTTTTTCTGAGGTGCTGAGTTTGAAGGTAGGCCTTGAAATACGTCCACAGGTACAGCTCCAATTGACTCAAATTAGATAAATTAGCCTATCAAAAGCTTCTAAAGCCATGACATAATTTTCTGGAATTTTCCAAGCTGTTTAAAGGCACAGTCAACTTAGTTTATGTAAACTTTTGACCCACTGGAATTGTGATACAGTGAATTATAAGTGAAATAATCTGTCTGTAAACAATTGTTGGAAAAATGACTTGTGTCATGCACAAATTAGATGTCCTAACCGACTTGCCAAAACCATAGTTTGTTAACAAGAAATTTGTGGTTGAAACACGAGTTTTAATGACTCCAACCTAAGTGTATGTAAACTTCCAACTTCAACTGTAGTCTCCCATTTGATTAGCTAATTTCATAACTGATCTATCCCCTAAAAAAAAAATTTTAAAATAAAAAGGAAGTGTGGAATTGTATTATTCAACTCAGACGCAGTTTTCCTACTATATGATTCTTCTAATTCAATTTTTCTTCTCCTTGTTTTCTTTCTGTGGAGCCATCCTCTGAAGCCACCCAGGCGGAAAATTAAAACAATTTGAATATTTTCCAGGGCTGAGAGGCAGTGTGTATGCTGAACAATGATTCACCCGCTTTTACGACTTCACGCAGAGAGATAGCGTGTGTGTAAGTGTGTGTGTGTGTCTGAATCTGTGCGTGTGTGTGAATGTTTCACGCACACAAACGGTGCCTGTCTCAACAACAGATGCGCACACGCACACGCACACACACACACACACACACACACACACACACACACCTCTCTCAGCTTGCCTGTGTCAGTGAATCAGGTGTGGGATATGTCATGTAAATCACACATGTCGCTGTAGTGACATTAAAGCTGCATTCAGAGGGATGAGATGCTTGGCAGGGGACAAGCACAGTTACATTCGGATGTTCTGGTAATATTGAGGTAATGATTCAGAATCATTAGCAGGGATGATTGTCATTTAAAGTTTAGAGGGTGTATCTATGTGGATATGAACCGATACGCCTGTGTTATTCAAGCTTCAACCTCTAGCCTAAATTACAATGAAAATCAGAAATACAGTGAGTTTACAATACTATAGTGATTTACGGTATTCTATATTTTTTCCCCCATACACACAACCTGCAAAATGTACACTTAATATTTTCTGTCATCAGCCTTCTCTGAAAATATACTTCCGAGTGAATGACAGGGTGAGACGTAAAGCTACACAAACCTCTTGTTACATGTCAGCCCAAGCTGAGGCAGAATGACAGGAACATGGTTAGCTGTCTATGGTATGGAGCTAATGAAGATTGGGTTCTCAGGTGTCAGTATGACTCACACACACATTGTACTAGCACTGATTCCCGCTTTCCCCTGATGTTGCTGTCAGCTACCCACTAGAGAACCTGACAGGGGAGGAGAGAGACGCAGCACGGTAGGAATAACCTCGACTTCACAGAGAGCAGGGCAACTCTAGTGCACTACTGCCTGAGAAAGTGACACACACACATGCACACATGCCCGCCCGCCCGCACACACACACACACACACACTGGATTGGATTCATTGCAGGCCTCTTTATGAACACAGGTAGTTGTTTCCTTCTCCCTGTGGTAATTTAATCTCCAATTGAA
Organism: Oncorhynchus mykiss; assembly: GCF_013265735.2. NCBI lineage: Eukaryota > Metazoa > Chordata > Actinopteri > Salmoniformes > Salmonidae > Oncorhynchus > Oncorhynchus mykiss. Next base: position 15,863,142 of record NC_048591.1, on the reverse strand, counting down.
GCAGGAAACATGGGCCTTGCTGTATAAATCTCCAAGTTAGAGGCTGGCTCTGGGGAGCAGTACAGACCACCGATCCTTCCTCCCACCATTGAATAAAACACCCCATTTAGAACCTAAAGCCATACACCATCAATCACAACATCACCACACACACTTAGAGAAGGGATGGGGGTGAGGGAGAGAGAGAGAGATAGAGGGGGAAAGGGGGATTGGGCAAAAGATGAAGAACAAGAAGTAAGAGAGAGAGAGAGATAAACTGGAAGGAGAAAGGGAGAAGGGGAAGTATAGAGCACCTTCGTGTCCCTCAGCCTGTAAAAGCTCAATATGTGTTTTTTACTGGAGCATGTTAAAGAGCATGTTAAAGAGCATGTTAAAGAACATGTTAAAGAACATGTTAAAGAGCATGTTAAAGAACATGTTAAAGAGCATGTTAAAGAGCATGTTAAAGAGCATGTTAAAGAACATGTTAAAGAACATGTTAAAGAGCATGTTAAAGAACATGTTAAAGAGCATGTTAAAGAGCATGTTAAAGAGCATGTTAAAGAACATGTTAAAGAGCATGTTAAAGAGCATGTTAAAGAGCATGTTAAAGAACATGTTAAAGAGCATGTTAAAGAGCATGTTAAAGAACATGTTAAAGAGCATGTTAAAGAGCATGTTAAAGAACATGTTAAAGAACATGTTAAAGAGCATGTTAAAGAACATGTTAAAGAGCATGTTAAAGAGCATGTTAAAGAACATGTTAAAGAGCATGTTAAAGAACATGTTAAAGAGCATGTTAAAGAACATGTTAAAGAGCATGTTAAAGAACATGTTAAAGAGCATGTTAAAGAGCATGTTAAAGAACATGTTAAAGAACATGTTAAAGAACATGTTAAAGAACATGTTAAAGAGCATGTTAAAGAGCATGTTAAAGAACATGTTAAAGAGCATGTTAAAGAGCATGTTAAAGAACATGTTAAAGAACATGTTAAAGAACATGTTAAAGAACATGTTAAAGAGCATGTTAAAGAGCATGTTAAAGAGCATGTTAAAGAACATGTTAAAGAACATGTTACAGAGCATGTTAAAGAACATGTTAAAGAACATGTTAAAGAGCATGTAAAGAACATGTTAAAGAGCATGTTAAAGAACATGTTAAAGAACATGTTAAAGAGCATGTTAAAGAGCATGTTAAAGAACATGTTAAAGAACATGTTAAAGAACATGTTAAAGAGCATGTTAAAGAACATGTTAAAGAGCATGTTAAAGAACATGTTAAAGAGCATGTTAAAGAACATGTTAAAGAGCATGTTAAAGAACATGTTAAAGAGCATGTTAAAGAACATGTTAAAGAGCATGTTAAAGAACATGTTAAAGAGCATGTTAAAGAACATGTTAAAGAGCATGTTAAAGAACATGTTAAAGAGCATGTTAAAGAACATGTTAAAGAGCATGTTAAAGAGCATGTTAAAGAACGATGTTTTTGTGATTGCTGCCCAGTAAAGAAAGTATGTACAGTATTATTGTTAACATTGGCCTGATTCCTCTTCGTCACACACACTGAATTGGAGCGAGGTGTGTGTGTGTGTGTGTGTGTGTGTGTGTGTGTGTGTGTGTGTGTGTGTGTACGCATATGTTTCGGACAAGGTGAGGAGTCAGCCCTCATGCTTAATTAATAAGCCATTTCCATACGTTATCTTTGAATCCCTCAGAGGCTCACTGCCTCCTGGGTAATTGTTAGGGTGTAGAAGGAGAGGTAGAATTACCAGGCTTAGCCCTGTGTTGCCATTTAAATAGATGGGAATGGCATGTCGAGTGAGGAGAGACAGGAGTGGCTAGAAAGTGTATTTTCCTCCTATGTATACATTTTCCAATTGAGAGGGCGAATAATATGATTGCATCTGCAATCATTTCTGCATTAGAGGAACATCCGGCCCTGGAAATAGAGGGCTTGGAGAGTCTGTGACTGCATCCTAGTGACTCAAACTGTCAATTACCACCATTGTCCCTTCTCGAGCCTGTGTGTGTGTGTTTCAGAGTGCTAACATTCAGATTGAAGTGCAGCTAGAGGCTGTTGGGTTCTATGGAGAGAAGGAGAGATACTTTACGGTCCAGGTGGAAGCTGCTCTCCATACCTCATACTGATACCTGAGAACCCACCTGATTCACACAGGGCCCCATGATGACATAATGACCCTCACGGCATTCAAAAGTGACTTTTCAAAATGCCTTTGCTGCAGCAGCGGTACATTGGTAGTGTGATAAACTCTTTCAGAAGGTGAAGTCAAGGACATCTATAGTGAAATAAAATATAATAATATGCCCCTACGTTCTGTTGGAACATTTACACTTCTGAATGGCTGCAACTGAATGATCTTCCTGCTGCAGTATTATGTCAAAGCTGCTGATAAATGACGAGCACCAATAACCATAACTGGATCAAGGGTTAACTTTCACAGACCTGATGTCGAAGGATTTATGTAGTGACACGCCCACATCATGTCTTGGACCCGCCTGACAAGAACAAGATAAATTCAAACTGCCTCGTTAATCAATCCCAGCTAATGATGTATGTGCTCAAATGTGTGTGTGTTTGTGTGTGTGTGTGTGTGTGTGTGTGTGTGTGTGTGTCTATGTGTACATATGTGTGTGTGTGTCTATGTGTACATATGTGTGTGTGTGTGCAGGCTGTCATGTGTGTGTGTGTGTGCAGGCTGTCATGTGTGTGTGTGTGTGTATTCCAGGCAGTTCTGCAGTGCTCCAGCTCTAATAGCTTGCTGGTTATTTACAGCCGGAGCAGGGAGCTGCTTTAGCCAGAGTGTTGTAGATCACCATGCATGTACAGACAGAGCACGCTCCCAGGACACCACCGTAAAGCAGCATCATTCTCTGGGCTTTATTACACTGGCTGGGCTGTGTCTGCTAGCTAACACAAGAACACCCAGGACTATGGACAGGTTTACAGTGGGCTGGAGCTCTTGCAGACTCACACTGCAGGCAAACATACACTTCCACGATGCTGAAAAAGATTGAAGTGTAATGCAAAGGAGGGTGAAAGAAAACGCAAAGCAAATGACTAATAATAACACCTTATTCAAATAGTGCTTTTCAAGGAGCCAAAGTTGCATAATGAGTCGCAATTGAATCATGCATCGTAAACGGTTTGGTGAAACCCTTCAAGGCTCTTGCTTTTATCAAACACAACAAAACATGACTGCCTTGAGAGCAGCCCAGATGGTACCAAACTAACTTTCTGACACAACAAACTCTAATCATCTCTACAGAGCTGTCGGAGCTCTGTTGATCAGAACATCATTTATTTCACATCAACATTGAGAGATGAGATGTGTCTCAGCCTGCTGAGGCAATCAAATCATTACTAAACAACAGCAGGCAGACATATTTAATAAGTGTATGGTAAATATGAGGAATAACAGTTTGTGTGTGTGTGTGTGTGTGTGTGTGTGTGTGTGTGTGTGTGTGTGTGTGTGTGTGTGTGTGTGCGTGTGTGTCTGTGTGTGTGTGCATGCATGCATGTGATGGGCAGACTGATTGGCACGCTATATGCGGTGCAGGTGGCTCTACTCTACATGTGGTGTGGTCTTTTAGAACATATTGCCAGGGTAATGGACCGGATGATTGCTTAGCAACGGCCACTGACCTCACTGCAGGGGTACCCAGTGGGGGACTCAGAGGGGACCAGAGGGGAAGAGAGAGAGAGAGAGAGAGAGTGAGTGTAAATACAACCTAGATTTATTTGTATTTATTTTCCCTTTTGTACTATATGCACATCGTTTCAACACTGTATATAGACAAGACATTTGAAATGTCTTTATTCTTTTTGAACTTTTGTGAGTGTAATGTTTAAGGTACATTTTTTATTGTTTATTTCACTTTCTTTGGCAATGTTAACATATGTTTCCCATGCCAATAAAGCCCTTAAATTGAATTGAAATTGAAATTGAATTGAGAGAGATACAGTACAGAGAGAGAGAGAGAGAAAAAGAACAACAGAGGGAGATACATTGTGAGAGGAGCTGCTCATCTGGTCTGGATGACTGCCAAAGATGCCTTTGTTTCTTTCTCTTCTTCGCAATAGGCAATTCCACAGTAACGGAATTGTGCTGCCACTCAGATTTTTCCATTAAAATGTATGCTAAACAAAAAACATTGATTTCAAAGTTTAACAAACCATACAACTATATGCACAATTACTACTTTTAACAATTGCCACTAAACATTTTACAAAAACACAATTACTGGAAGAACTGTGCAGATGCAAAGTTTGGTAACAGAATTTCTGTAAAATCTCCCTCAAGTCATTTATATGAATATATGCTCTAAAGTAAGATTCAACGACGTCTGCAGAAAGAATGGGATATCAGCTATGACATGACATCTCATTTGGTTATTGAACTACGGTAAGTAACCAAAAGAGATGTCCCGCTAATGGAATTGGAATCCCGTTAATGGAATCTGCGGTAACGGAATATTATCGGTCCCTGATCTGTACTACACAGAAATGCATAATTATGGATATGAATTTCATTCTATTCATGGTGAAATAGGTACAGAAAAAGGTATAATTACACAATATCCTCCTTTGCACATTTGGGTATTATTCTACACACGGGCTATTATTTGAATGAGCGCTGTCTCCAAACAAGACCAAATCAGAAAGAATCTTGGGTTGTTGGTAACGGAATTTCAAGGCACAAGGCAGAAGGCAGAAATATACACGTTGATGTTAGTTGTCAGGGGTCTTTACATCAACACTACTGTGTTTTGATGTATTTATAATATACTATTAGACGTTTTCTACGACCTCTTTTCCATCTGTTTGGCCAGAAATCAAAACCTTTGCTTATTCCAAATTTTTGCAATGGAAAATGGTTGAAAAATGTATATATGCCAAACTTTGTCAGAAATATAGACTCATAGCTTTCATATGACACCATACTGTATTTGACATACTTTCATATGACACCATACTGTATTTGACATACCTTCATATGACACCATACTGTATTTGACATAATTTCATATGACACCATACTGTATTTGACATACCTTCATATGACACCATACTGTATTTGACATACCTTCATATGACACCATACTGTATTTGACATACCTTCATATGACACCATACTGTATTTGACATACCTTCATATGACACCATACTGTATTTGACATACTTTCATATGACACCATACTGTATTTGACATACCTTCATATGACACCATACTGTATTTGACATACTTTCATATGACACCATACTGTATTTGACATACCTTCATATGACACCATACTGTATTTGACATAATTTCATATGACACCATACTGTATTTGACATACTTTCATATGACACCATACTGTATTTGACATACTTTCATATGACACCATACTGTATTTGACATACCTTCATATGACACCATACTGTATTTGACATACCTTCATATGACACCATACTGTATTTGACATACCTTCATATGACACCATACTGTATTTGACATACCTTCATATGACACCATACTGTATTTGACATACTTTCATATGACACCATACTGTATTTTACATACTTTCATATGACACCATACTGTATTTGACATACCTTCATATGACACCATACTGTATTTGACATACCTTCATATGACACCATACTGTATTTGACATACTTTCATATGACACCATACTGTATTTGACATACTTTCATATGACACCATACTGTATTTGACATACTTTCATATGACACCATACTGTATTTGACATACTTTCATATGACACCATACTGTATTTGACATACTTTCATATGACACCATACTGTATTTGACATACCTTCATATGACACCATACTGTATTTGACATACTTTCATATGACACCATACTGTATTTGACATACTTTCATATGACACCATACTGTATTTGACATACTTTCATATGACACCATACTGTATTTGACATACTTTCATATGACACCATACTGTATTTGACATACTTTCATATGACACCATACTGTATTTGACATACTTTCATATGACACCATACTGTATTTGACATACCTTCATATGACACCATACTGTATTTGACATACTTTCATATGACACCATACTGTATTTGACATACCTTCATATGACACCATACTGTATTTGACATACTTTCATATGACACCATACTGTATTTGACATACCTTCATATGACACCATACTGTATTTGACATACCTTCATATGACACCATACTGTATTTGACATACCTTCATATGACACCATACTGTATTTGACATACTCCTATGAACTTCACATGTTGGTGCTCATGTCTTCCATTCCATTTATTTATCCTTTATCACAAATGCACTCCTTCTCTCTCTCACCCTCTTTATCACAAATGCACTCCTTCTCTCTCTCACCCTCTTTATCACAAATGCACTCCTTCTCTCTCTCACCCTCTTTATCACAAATGCACTCCTTCTCTCTCTCACCCTCTTTATCACAAATGCACTCCTTCTCTCTCTCACCCTCTTTATCACAAATGCACTCCTTCTCTCTCTCTCACCCTCTCTCTCTCTCCAATAGGCCACGGCAAGGCTTTGTACTGTTTGCGCCTGTCTGTCTGTCTGTCTGTCTCTAGGCAGTGAACCTTGTGAAGCCTGGTAAAGATTTAAAGCCCAGCCCAAAGGTGTTGAGCTCAATGAGATCAGCATAAGATCAGCTCAAACACGCTCCTCACTTTCTCTCTAGGATTACTGTTTAGAGACGGGTCAAAAGCAAAAACGCTCCTTTCACTTTCTCTCCTCAAAAATGTATTTCTCCCTGAGTTAAAAGGGGAGAATAGCCCCTTCTCGTTCCCCCGAGGGTGCATGTGAGTGTGAGTGTGAGTGTGTGTGTGTGTGTGTGTTTCAAGTTTTAAAATCACGTGCACAAGTACAGTGAAATGCCTCTCTTGCAAGCCCCAAACCCAACAATGCAGTAATCAATATCAATGTAGCACAAACAAATATCACAAGGTAGAACAAAAACACACAAGAAATAAAAATATGAAATAAGAAGAACAGGAGAAAGTAAGTAATTATTCTATCTATATGCAGGGTCAGTTCCAGTAGCATATTTACAATGTGCAGGGATACTGGATCGATAGAGGGAGACATGTAGAGGGGTAAGGTGACTAGGCATCAGGATATATGATAAACAGAGTAGCAGCAGCGTATACGATGACTGTATGTGAGTGGGTGTGTGTGTGGAGTCAGTATAAATGTATGTGCATATTATGTATGTGTGAGCAAATTAATAAGTAAGTGTTTGTGTGTGTGTTGAAGTGTCAGTGTGTGTGAGTGTGTATAGAGAAATAAAATACAAGGGTCAACTCAGATAGTCCATGTAGCCATTGTGTTAGCTATTAACAGTCTTATGGCTTGGGGATGGAACCTGTTCAGGAGCCTGTTGGTGTCAGACTTAATGTACTGGTACCGCTTGCTGTGCGTAAGCAGAGAGAACAGTCTATGGCTTGGGGATGGAACCTGTTCAGGAGCCTGTTGGTGTCAGACTTGATGTACAGGTACCGCTTGCTGTGCGTAAGCAGAGAGAACAGTCTATGGCTTGGGGATGGAACCTGTTCAGGAGCCTGTTGGTGTCAGACTTGATGTACTGGTACCGCTTGCTGTGCGTAAGCAGAGAGAACAGTCTATGGCTTGGGGATAGAACCTGTTCAAGAGCCTGTTGGTGTCAGACTTGATGTACAGGTACCGCTTGCTGTGCGTAAGCAGAGAGAACAGTCTATGGCTTGGGGATAGAACCTGTTCAGGAGCCTGTTGGTGTCAGACTTGATGTACTGGTACCGCTTGCTGTGCGTAAGCAGAGAGAACAGTCTATGGCTTGGGGATGGAACCTGTTCAGGAGCCTGTTGGTGTCAGACTTGATGTACAGGTACCGCTTGCTGTGCGTAAGCAGAGAGAACAGTCTATGGCTTGGGGATGGAACCTGTTCAGGAGCCTGTTGGTGTCAGACTTGATGTACTGGTACCGCTTGCTGTGCGTAAGCAGAGAGAACAGTCTATGGCTTGGGGATGGAACCTGTTCAGGAGCCTGTTGGTGTCAGACTTGATGTACTGGTACCGCTTGCTGTGCGTAAGCAGAGAGAACAGTCTATGGCTTGGGGATGGAACCTGTTCAGGAGCCTGTTGGTGTCAGACTTGATGTACTGGTACCGCTTGCTGTGCGTAAGCAGAGAGAACAGTCTATGGCTTGGGGATAGAACCTGTTCAGGAGCCTGTTGGTGTCAGACTTGATGTACTGGTACCGCTTGCTGTGCGTAAGCAGAGAGAACAGTCTATGGCTTGGGTTTAGAACCTGTTCAGGAGCCTGTTGGTGTCAGACTTGATGTACTGGTACCGCTTGCTGTGCGTAAGCAGAGAGAACAGTCTATGGCTTGGGGATAGAACCTGTTCAGGAGCCTGTTGGTGTCAGACTTGATGTACAGGTACCGCTTGCTGTGCGTAAGCAGAGAGAACAGTCTATGGCTTGGGGATGGAACCTGTTCAGGAGCCTGTTGGTGTCAGACTTGATGTACTGGTACCGCTTGCTGTGCGTAAGCAGAGAGAACAGTCTATGGCTTGGGCGGCAGAAGTCTTTAAACATTTTCTGGGCCTTCCATTCACACTGCCTGATATACAGTTGAAGTCGGACGTTTACATACGCTTAGGTTGGAGTCATTAAAACTCATTTCTCAACCACTCCACAAATGTCTTGTTAATTAACAACCTAAAGTTTTGGCAAGTCGGTTAGGACATCTACTTTGTGCATGACACAAGTCATTTTTCCAACAATTGTTAACGACAGATTATTTCACTTATAATTCACTGTATCACAATTCCAGTGGGTCAGAAGTTTACATACACTAAGTTGACTGTGCCTTTAAACAGCTTGGAAAATTGCAGAAAATGATGTCATGGCTTTACAAGCTTCTGATAGGCTGATTGACACCATTTGAGTCAATTGGAGGTGTAGCTATGGATGTATTTCAAGGCCTACCTTCATCCTCAGTGCCTCTTTGCTTGACATCATGGGAAAATCAAGAGAAATCAGCCAAAAATTGTAGACCTCCACAAGTCTGCTTCATTCTTGGGAGCAATTTCCAAATGCCTGAAGGTACCACATTCATCTGTACAAACAATAGTACGCAAGTATAAACACTATGGGACCACGCAGCTGTCATACCGCTCAGGAAGGAGACGCGTTCTGTCTCCTAGAGATGAACGTACCTTGGTGCAAAAAGTGCAAATCAATCCCAGAACAACAGCAAAGGACCTTCTGAAGATGCTGGAGGAAACAGGTACAAAAGTATCTATTTCCACAGTAAAAGGAGTCCTATAACGACATAACCTGAAAGGCCGCTCAGCAAGGAAGAAGCCACTGCTCCAAAACCGCCTTAAAAAAGCCAGACTACGGTTTGCAACTGCACATGGGGACAAATATCATACTTTATGGAGAAATGTCCTCTGGTCTGATGAAACAAAATTAGATTTGTTTGGCCATAATGACCATCGTTATGTTTGGAGGAAAATGGGGGAGGCTTGCAAGCTGAAGAGCACCATCCCAACCGTGAAGCACGGGGGTGGCAGCATCATGTTGTGGGGGTGCTTTGCTGCAGGAGGGACTGGTGCACTTCACAAAATAGATGGCATCATGAGGTAGGAAAATGATGTGGATATATTGATGCAACATCTCAAGACATCAGTCAGGAAGTTGAAGTTTGTTTGCAAATGGGTCTTCCAAATGGACAATGACCCCAAGCATACTTCCAAAGTTGTGGCAACATGGCTTAAGGACAACAAAGTCAAGGTATTGGCGTGGCCATCACAAATCCTGACCTCAAGCCTATAGAACATTTATGGGCAGAACTGAAAAAGCGTGTGCAAACAAGGAGGCCTACAAACCTGACTGAGTTATACCAGCTCTGTCAGGAGGAATGGGCCAAAATTCACCCAACTTATTGTGGGAAGCTTGTGGAAGGCTATCCAAAACGTTTGTCACAAGTTAAGCAATTTAAAGGCAATGCTACCAAATACTAATTGAGTGTATGTAAACTTCTAACACACTGGGAATGTGATGAAAGAAATAAAAGCTGAAATAAATCATTCTCTCTTCTATTATTCTGACATTTCACATTCTTAAAATAAAGTGGTGATCCTAACTTACTTAAAACAGGGAATTTTTACTAGGATTAAATGTAAAACTGAATTTAAATGTATTTGGCTGAGGTATATGTTAACTTCCGACGATAACTGTAGATGTCCTGGATGGCAGGGACCTCGGCCCCAGTGATGTACTGGGCTGTCCACACCACACTCTGTAAGGTTTTAAAGGTAGAGGGCGGTGCTATTGCCATACTAGGCAGTGATGCAGCCTGTCAAGATGCTCTCAATGGTACAGCTGTAGAACTTTATGAGGATGTGAGGACCCATACCAAACCTTTTCAACCTCCTGTGCATGTGTGTGTGGACCATTTTAAGTCTTTAGTGATTTAGAAACAGAGGAACTTGAAGCTCTCGACTCGCTCCACTGCAACCCCAGCTCCTTGGTCTTACTGACGTTGAGGGAGAGGTTGTTGTTCCGGCACCACACTGCCAGGTCACTGACCTCCTCCCCGTAGGCTGTCTCATCGTCACCAGTGATCAGGCCTACCACCATTGTGTCGTTAGCAAACTTGATGACGGTGTTGGAGTTGTGCGTGGCAACGTAGCTGTTGCTCAACAGGGAGTATAGGTGAGGACTAAGCACACACCCCTGTGGGGCCCCCAGTTTGAGGGTCAGCGTGGTGGAGGTGATGGTGCTTACCCTCACCACCTGGGGCCGGATCTAGTTGAAAAAAGGAGGTGTTCAGTCCCTGGGTCCCCAGCTTGGTGATGAGCTTGGAGGAGAACTATGGTGTTGAATGCTGAGCTGTAGTCAGTGAACAGCATTCTCACATAGGTATTCCTCTTATCTAGGTGGGTGAGGGCAGTGTGGAGATTGAGATTGCTTTGTCTATAGATCTGTTGGGGCGGTATGAAAATTGGAGTTTGTCTGGGGTGTCTAGGATGATGGATTCCTGAGTGGCGCAGTGGTCTAAGGCACTGCATCTCAGTGCTTGAGGCATCACTACAGACACCCTGGTTCGATTCCAGGCTGTATCACAACCGGCCGTGATTGGGAGTCCCATAGGGAAAAGCATAATTGGCCCACCGCCATCAGGGTTTGGCCGGTGTGTGTGTGTGTGTGTGTGTGTGTGTGTGTGTGTGTGTGTGTGTGTGTGTGCTAATTCGAGGAGAGGGTCTGCATTAATTACTGTGATGAGAGAGACCCCATTGAATTGAGACAGAGACAGCAAGAGATTCAGTGGTTGCATATACAGTAGGTTTCAGAGAACCTCTGTGGTCAGATCAGTCATTTACAGCTCCTTGTGTGGTGTTGTCAGACAGATCTGTATAGCAGAGTGAAATGGGACCAATGTCTTCAGAACCATAAAGATTAACATACTTTACAGCCATGTAAGACTGCCGTGGTCAGAGTGCTATATGGTGGACACAAGGGGTGCTTTGGTGCCAGTATATCAGTGCATTACAATGAGACAGAGAGTCTTAATGTAGGCCTTTATAACGGCCCAAAGGGAGACAGGTAGATACATCACACCCTGGGTCTATTTCACTGCTGAAGATTGGGACCTATTTTATATGCCGTGTTCTCCCCTGCTCACTATTACTCATCTCCTACCACCTCTCACAGTCTCACGTCAGAATTACACGCTCAACCATGTTTCTCAAAAGTCCAGTTTTGAAGTTGTTCCAAACGTCAAATTTGCTCACTGTTGCCCCTAGTAGCCGGTTTCCAGTGTTGCAACCGAGGACAGATGATTTTTACGCACTTCAGCACTTGGCGGTCCTGTTCTGTGAGCTTGTGTGTTCTACCACTTCATGGCTGAGCCACTGGTGTCTAACAGCGTGACAACAAGCATGGGGGCACAATCAAACACAATATGCTATCATAGCCAGCAATACTAAATACTACATGTACTTCACATTCATGGCCACTAATGCATTTTATGAATCCCTCTACATATGGGCTGTACTTTTCACTGTGTGTCTTCTCTATAGCACTGCAGTATCAAACAGCTCATATGAAAGCCTCCTCCAGGCGTCCTGCTGTGAGTGACTGTGTCTCCCTGTCTTTTCTCTCCAGTTGTAGGGAAAAAGCAGAGCCTTAAGGCATTGCCTGAGCCACATTGATGCATTCACACAGTTTTTACACAAATATACATACATAGACACACACGTGCACACACACACAAATTATTAATTGCTGTTTATTAGAATGGGAGAGCAGGAGAGAACCAGAGATATTGACTCCCAGAGGATTAATGTTCATCAAAATCACCAGCACGCGCACGCACCACACAAACACTCGCTGCCTCGCTCTCTCTGTCTCTGACACATTATGTAAATAAGCTGTTAAAAACTCTTCTTCAGACCAATACAAACATCAAAACTGAAATTCACAATCAAACACACTTACACACACATTTTCAACTCCACAAGGCAATATTTCAGCCCAAGGAGAAACGCATCCACTCTGCCCATGATGCAGTCAGCATGTTTCCCAGGCCTCTTCATACATATGGATGACCAGACTTTGCTTGAATCAGATACAAAACTGACTGTCTGATTTCCCCTCCTTTTTCCTTCTGCTTCACAACTGGAGTCCCGGGAGGAATTATTCCGACACATTTTTCAGCTGTTATTTTTAGGAGCCCTGACATCTGACACGCGCTCCTGTCTACACACCGAGAGACACTACTAATGGAGGAGGAACACAGGAGTCAGGGATACATCAGTGATGGTCTGCCACCACTATACCAGACTATAGAGAGGAGGAAGGGAGGGAGAGAGACCGTCTCCCTCCCTCCCAGAAGCTGGAAGTAGTAACGGTTAAGAGAGTGAGAAAAAGATGGTAAAATAAAGGGATGGACAAAATGAAGTGTCATAGCTTCTGTGTGTGTGGACGTGTTTAACTATATTTGTGGGGACCAGAAGTCCCAAAAACAATAGCAAACAAATGAAAATTTGACCAACTGGGGACATTTTGTTGGTTCCCACATGGTCAAATGCTATTTCTAGGGAGTTTAGGGTTAAGGTTAGAATTAGTGTTAGGGTTAGAATTAGGGTTAGGGAAAACAGGATTTTTAAAGGGACTGACTTGTGTGTCCCCACAAGGTTAGTTGTACATGACTATGTGTGTGTGTGTGTGTGTGTGTGTGCCTGTGTCTCTTCCACTTCAGCAGGTCATAACCTAGCTTCTCTTTTATACGGCTGTTATTTCACACAAAAACCCCATTCTCTTATAACGGTAACTATAGCAACACAAGAGAGGTAGATTGAGTGAAAGTGAAGGGGAGTGTGTGTAAGAGAGGGAAGGAGAGAGAAAGAAACAGAGAGAGAGAGAGGAATAGGGTGAGAGAAAAAGTGACAGAGAGAGAGAAAAAGAAAGAGAGAGGGAGCAAGAGAGAGAGAGAGAGAGAGAGACAGAGAGAGATTTGTGGTGGGAGAGGAGAAGGAGAACAAATCAATCCTGCAGCCAAAATACTCTTCTGGAGACAAGGTCAACGCCTGATGATGTAGCAAGGAGTAGAGGGAGAGACTGGGGGAGAGACACAAACACATACACAATGTCAGTGGGTGCAAACTCTCAGTGTTATTGTCTTCATCTTCATCCTCATCTTCATCATCATCATAGATGTATGAACATCCACCGCTATTTGTTTAATGGTAGCCTTCCTCTTTCCTCCCTCCCTCTCCATCTCTCCCTCATCCCTGCTGGTTGTCCCTTTAAATCCAGAGTTACAGCACCTCATAAACAGGTCACATCCCCCTCAATATCCCATCTAACACACACACTGTCCCACTAAAAACATAAGATGTAGTTTTATGGTCCATATTATGCCTTTTTCTCTGAGGGTGACATTCAATTTATCAGTACTTTTCTATGTGTACATCAGCCCTGCAGGACACATGCATCGATCAGAGGGAAGAGATGGGCAATGGGCAGCTAAAAGTACCCCTGTAAACATCACCACGATCTCTCCATCTGTCTCTTTAGCTGATCACTCTCTCTCTCCATCCCTCTACTCCTCAAACACTCCATCGCTTCACCCTCTCACTCGTTCCCCACTCTCTCCCCACTCTCTGGCTAGGAAAACACAACAAGCTTCTAGTATACACTGCTACTCCAACCAGATCTGTATAGTGTCTGGTAACACATTGTATTTCTGGATGGAACAAGCCTTTGGCCACAGAAAGGTTAAATGAATTAACAGAAATAAAATGAGCTGCTTTATTAAGCGAGTAACCTTCCTCTGAGAGACTGACATTTTCATTAAGACGGGAGACAAATATTCCTTAGAAAAGATAGAGGGTTATCCTGCCTTTAAAGAACAGGTGATAGTGCTTTAGGGATGGAGGGAGGGAGGCAGTGATGCGAGGACAGAAATGAATCAATGTCAGGACTGGATTGATTGATGGGTGTGTAGGGCATAAAGAGATTAAAGTTGACCCAAGGCCAGCAGTAAAACACAGAAACGTAAGCAACGCATACACACATACACTCAGACACAAACACACACATACACACTAGGGCTGTGACGGTCATGGAATTTTGGATGGCACAGTCTATGTAATAACCACTTGAATAGCAAAAAAGAAGGAATGAATTGAACAGTCATCTCCATTCAAGTCAATGATGGCATAATGGGTAGACATGCACGGAGCTACACTGCGGTTAGGGGGGCTTTTTAGTATATTTTTTATTTTTAAATAAAGACATATGTCAAAGTTAATAACCAGCCATTCTCTTCCCAATCTGATCCCTGGGGGGGCCGCACTGTTAGCACAGCCACCGTTAGCCGTACTGTTAGCACAGCCACCGTTAGCTGCACTGTTAGCACAGCCACCTTTAGCTGCACTGTTAGCACAGCCACCGTTAGCACAGCCACCGTTAGCACAGCCACCGTTAGCTGCACTGTTAGCACAGCCACCGTTAGCACAGCCACCGTTAGCACAGCCACCGTTAGCTGCACTGTTAGCACAGCCACCGTTAGCACAGCCACCGTTAGCTGCACTGTTAGCACAGCCACCGTTAGCACAGCCACCGTTAGCACAGCCACCGTTAGCTGCACTGTTGGCACAGCCACTGTTAGCTGCACTGTTAACACAGCCACCGTTAGCTGCACTGTTAGCACAGCCACCGTTAGCACAGCCACCGTTAGCTGCACTGTTGGCACAGCCATCGTTAGCTGCACTGTTAGCACAGCCACTGTTAGCTGCACTGTTAGCACAGCCACTGTTAGCTGCACTGTTAGCACAGCCACCGCTCTGATTGATTTAAGCCAGTCACCCCTCTTCTTCAGCGTTATCCAGCTACACAAGTTGGACAGCAGGATCGCTACTTCAATCTTAGATGGTATGAGGATTACAAATGGCTAGTGTGGAGCATAAATATATAATGACTGCATGGAATGAGTGGACTATTCAGAAAGAGTCTGGCTCAACAATATGCAATGCTCTAAGTGATGGACATTTGAAAATAGTCAGAAAACCTAGCAGTTATGGAGTCATTGCGTTACACTGCATACCAGGGACTTTCACAGAGAGGAAACATAGAAAACGACATGGCTGTCAACCAGGGAAACTTCCTTCAACTTTTACAGGTCAGAGGCAAACTCGATAAAACTGTTGCACAGAAAATCTCAGATAAAACTAGAGATGCTAAGTACACACATTATAATATACAGAATGAAATACTGGGCAAACCCTTGACTCAGCAACCTTGCCTGCCTGTCCATACACACGGAAAGAACCAGGGCCCTGCCTGTACATACACACGGAAAGAACCAGGGCCTTGCCTGTACATACACATGGAAAGAACCAAGGCCCTGCCTGTACATACACACGGAAAGAACCAGGGCCCTGCCTGTCCATACACACGGAAAGAACCAGGGCCCTGCCTGTACATACACACGGAAAGAACCAGGGCCCTGGATGTCCAGAAGATTATAGACTCGTTTGCACTGAACCACAACAGACGCATCGTCCTTCTATAAAACAACACTGAGTAACTGAAAGGCCTTTTATTTATTGACAGAGAGCGCCTGTCCGGTGGTGGGAACATGATTCAATCACACTGATCTGGATCTGGATGGAACAAGAAGACACATGCATATTGTCGGCCAGTCGGCCTACAAGGTACTTTGAAATATAGAAATATAGCGAATAGAAATATAATGGCTAAGATTGTGATGATAGCCAGCTCGTTCTACACCATGTGTGCACGGTTGACAGTCATGGGGTAAATGCACTTCTCGTCTTGGCTGCACTGTGGATATTATTCCTTTCATTTCCGACGTTGTGATAGACATTTCATCCGTAACATTATAACTAATGCACAGCAGGACGCATGTATATAGTCGGCCTACAAGTTATTTTTGTTTGCAATAGAAATATAAATCACTAAGATTGTGAAAGCCAGTTCGTTTTACAAGTGTGTGCACAGTTAACAGGCATAGGCTAAATGCATTGCACTTCTCATTGTGGCTGCACTTTGGATATTATTCATTTCATTTCTGACGTTGTGATAGACATTTCATCTGAAACATTATTACCAATGCACAGATGTCTGATTATGCATATGGAATAAATGCACCTCTTGTTGTTGTCGCATTTTGGATGTATTGCGTTGTTCTTGCTCAAAGACTTCAGTGCATGGGTGCTGTCCGGTGCTGAAGTCTTTCACCTGAAGTCTTTGCACGTGAAAGACAGTTTTTGTCATTGCTTTGTGGTCACTTGTATTAGGCTTATATCTATTTTGTTGAATATTCTTTGACCAAATTCAATTAAAAACTACATTTATATTGAATGTGCTGTGTGCTATATCTGCTTTTATTGAAAAAACGATAACTTCCTTATAACTCTGAAGTCATGAAAATCGATTATTTTCTTAGCATCCCCACGTATTGGTCAAGCCCCCTCTTAGCCCCAGGAGTAAAAGAATCCTGGCGCCGTGCCTGTGGGTAGACTGGCGTCCTGTAACGGTTGTCATAGGTGGAAGAAGGTGAAGAGGACCAAGGTGCAGCGTGGTACGTGTTCATGGTAGATTTAATAAAGAAACTGAACACTAGAACGAAAAAACAACAAAGCGGAACAAACAAAACATTTCTGTCTGGTGCAGACACACAAAGACAGAAAACAACTACCCACAAACACCAGGTGGGAACAGGATACCTAAGTATGGTTCTCAATCAGAGACAACGATTGACAGCTGCCTCTGATTGGGAACCATACCAGGCCAAACACATAGAAATACAAACATAGAACAAAACATAGAATACCCACCCACATCACACCCTGACCAAACTAAAAAATAGAAACATACAAAGCAATCTACGGTCAGGGCGTGACACGTCCATTGCAAATGTACCCATAGGAGCAAAGCAGGAAGTAAAACAGGAAGTGTACCCATAAATATTTGCTGTGATTTGTTGAGTCAACTCAACTGACATTAGAAAAATTACATGCCATTACATGAGCCACATCAGTTAACATAATTTGTATGTAATGAACAGAGTCAATCAGAACAGAGAGCAAAGCAGAGAATAGAGGCATACAACTAAATGGAGAGGAGAGGAAAAGGAGTGAAAGAGGAGAGAAGACTACAAATGTTACATTCAGATTGATTGGATGTGCAGGAGCCCCAAGTGCACCATATCCGATTTGAACGACCACCTTAAGCAAGTCTCTCCCAATAAGGGGGTGATCGACTGGTACGGTAAAGGGAGCCATTGGGGTCTAAATCATTCTGGGAAATGGGCCTGGAATACAGCAAGCAGTTTAGCAGTTACACCGGTGGGCCCCGAAAGCTTACCTTGACTTGGAAGAGTTGCAGTGTTGGAAAGCCATGACATAAATAGCATTCCTCCCTGTTTGAGTCAAGATGTTGAGTAGACTAAATTTGCTTAATTAATTAGCTAGGTCAATAAGCAAAAAGTAAACCAAGAACAAGATAAAAAAATACAATCTCTCGCTCTCTCTGCTGCTTCTCCTTAATTTTTGAAGGAATTCATTTGTTAAAGACTGTTCAACTATTGTCTTTCTCTCTCTTTGAATCAACTAACTACTCACCACACTTTATGCACTGCAGTGCTAGCCAGTTGCAGGTTATGCTTTCAGTACTAGATTAATTCTCTGATCCTTTGATTGGATGGACAACATGTCAGTCCATGCTGCAAGAGCTCTGATAGGTTGTGGGACTTCCTACGGAAAGCGTCATAATTACTGTGTAAGCCTCCTAGGTGTTGTATTGAAGTCAACATACCCAGAGGAGGACGGAAAATAGCCATCGTTCGGCTACAGCATGGTGCTACTCTGGAAGTTGCTGTTGATGCTACTGTAGACCTTCATTGCAAAACAGTTATATTGTGACATTAATATATTTAGTATAGTTTTATCTAAAAAGGATAACTTTTAATGTTTCACTACATTAAAAAAATGAATTGACTGTGTGTGATGGACTTCCCCTTCCTCCTCTGAGAAGCCTCCACTGGCCTGGATGTAATTAGGCCGTTTAGACGTTCCCAGAATACCATGTTTTTGCCACTTTCACAGTGGTGTGTGTGTGTGACATAGAGAGAAAGAGATTTACTCCCCTGGAAAAGGAGATATGACAGCAGGCGTGCATACATACAGTATATACAGTACAGATTAATCTCCACTCTATCCATTAAAACAAACACATTCTACCGTGCCACCTGCAGTCCTCTCTCTTCTCTCGCTCTCTCTCTTCACTCCATTTCCACATTCACATGTTCAATGGGCTGCAGCATCTCCCACTGTAAAGCCCATCTCTCTCCCAGTGAGAGTCCGTTCTCTGTGCTGAACACCTTGCAGGTGGAGGAGCCACTCACAGAGAGCCACACACACAGGTAAACAAGTTTGAGTGAAATTTCTCCTCTCTGTTGCCATTATCCATTGTGTTCCTCTCCATTGTTCTTGACTGGTCCTCGGTGAGCCAGGGACAGTAGGAGTATTATTGTGGGGGCAATAGTATGGCATTTATTGAAGTTCAACATTAAATTCAAACCTCCCTACCATCATATCTAAGCCAGGATGGTGCCAATATCAATTCGTAATTTAACTTGGAGGTACACAACACACTACCTGCCTCTCATCCGTTCTCCATTACCGAGAACCATATACAGGACAAAGTTGTTAGCAACTGAGTTTGAGTATATTTTCCTATGGAAAGTCATCTATGTAAACGGTTGGCCTTGCATGTAATCAGACCACAAACAAATGAGCACAAATAATCCTGCTATTGCCAGTTAGCTAGCCAACTAATGTTAACCAGTAACGTTAGATGTCTACATTACATGGAAAAAAGGATGTAACGTTAGCGGTATGGAGGGCTCTTGCACAGGCACAACTCAATGTTGTCAATATATCCCACATTGTTCCACAAAGCACAGCTAGCTAGCTAGCTAAGTAAAGTTCAGAGTCAACACCAAACTATGGGAGCTTTGGGAAACAGCCACGCTGCTAATTTATTATTCACACAATGGACATTGTTCATCTAACGTTAGCTACTCTATACACTAGTCAAACTGGTTTGCTAAGCAATGTAACGTTACCTAGCTAGCTACACTGTATGCACTGTACAACATATGTTTGTTAGATACCTAGCCAGATAGTTCTAGAGGAATAATTATATTAATACATAATATAATAATGTTCCATAATCACCTTCCAGTGTAAAAACCATTGAAATTAAAAACTAGGTTAAGAGAGAAGTATGCATTGGCCTGAAGCCGATCAAGGAAATTCACGAGCACCACAATGCCTACTCCACCCATGCTCTACCAAGGTTTTCCAGCACACACCTTGACCTACTATAGTAGCTATGTTGGTCTATTGTACTTCAAACAATGCGTAGTGTAACGATGTACGCTGAGAGTCAGGAAGCAAGTTCAGGGAGTGAATACATTTAAGAAATGAACAAAACAAGAAACATAAACAGCGCACCGACATGAAACAGGAACAGATACAGGAACAATGACGACTGGGGAAGAAACCAAAGGGAGTGACATATAAAGTATTCAAGGAGGTGATGGAGTCCAGGTGAGTGTCATTATGCACTTAACGCTGATGTCAGGTGTGCTCCATAAACGAGCAGCCTGGTGACCTAGAGGCAGCACACGTGACAGTACCCCCTCCCCGACGCACAGTTCCAGCTGCTGGATGCCGACCAAGATGACAATTCCGGGGATCAGGAGCGGACCGGTCACCTCTGCTAAGGCGCGGGAACCTGTCAATCCGGCTAAGGCTCAGGAGCATGATGACCTAGAGCACCGGAGAGAGTATGCGTGACAGTAGCCCCTCCCCAGCGCGTTGGGCTCCAGCCGCAGGACCGCAACCACAGGGACGATCCCGGGGATCCGAAGCGAACTGGCGCCTCCGCTGAGGCGCAGAAATGTGATGAACCAGCTGAGGAGTAAGAGCCCGATGAGCAGGCTGAGACCTTCCCTCAGCCTTGGCTGAGGCACAGGAACTTGTTCATCCAGCTTAGGCCTACAAACAGGCTGAGGCCTCCCAGGTAGTTCCGCTCCAACACCTGGACCCGACATCACCCCCAACACAAAAATAAAAAATAAAATAAACACTTCCTGATGCTTCCCTTTGTTGAGTTGAATGTACGCTGAGAGCCGGGAAGCAAGTTCAGGGAGTGAATACATTTAAGAAATAAATGAACAAAACAAGAAACAAACAGCGCACCGACATGAAATAGAAACAATGATGACTGGTGACAGGTGTGCGCCATAAATGAGCAGCCTGTAACGGTCTTCTTGTGGTGATGGAGAGGCGGACCAAAATGCAGCGTGGTGGTTATTCATGTTCTTTAATAAAGGAACTATACATGCATAAACTAACAAAACAATAAATGTGCGAAAACCTAACCAGTCCTATCTGGTGCAAACACAGAGACAGGAACAATCACCCACAAACACACAGGGAAACCCAGGCTACCTAAATATGGTTCCCAATCAGAGACAATGACTAACACCTGCCTCTGATTGAGAACCATATCAGGCCAGACATAGAAATAGACAAACAAGACATCCAACATTGAATGCCCACTCAGATCACACCCTGACCAACCAAAACATAGAAACATACAAAGCAAACTATGGTCAGGGTGTGACACAGCCTGGTGATCATTAGATTGTATGTATTTTTAGATATAGCCCTAATATTGAACTAAAATCCCCTGTTCAAAATGACACAACTTAACATCAAAGTATTACCATTTCAAATGCAATTCACACATTACATCTGAGATGACTGTCTATTCATTTCATTACAATGATCTAACTATCAATTGATACAACTGCTCAAAATGATAAGTAACTGTTACATTACTCTTAATGCATAGTTTTATGGAAACTGACAAACAATATTCCATGTTTAGATCATGAAAGGTTCAGGATAACAAGATTGACATTGACACCAATTACCGTGGAACAATTACCGTGGAACATGAACCAATTGGACTACATTATCTATGGATGAAATATTTCATCATCATTCTTTATCAGACACTGTTTCTATGGTCCCATGTACCACTTTTCCAGACCATGTTTCCAGATTTGACATTACTGTACACTCACCGGCCACTTTATTAGGTACACCTATCTAGTACTGGGTAGGACCCCTTTTGCCTCCACAACAGCCTGAATTATTCACAGTGTTGTACGTTAAGAGATGCCTTTCTGCACACCACTGTTTTAAACAGCTGTTATTTGAGCATCTGTGACCTTTCTGTGAGCTTGAATAAGTCTGGACATTCTCCTCTGACCTCTCTCATTAACAAGTTGTTTTTGCCCACAGAACTGCCGCTCACTGAATATGTTTTGTTTATATCACAATTCTCTGTAAACTCAAGAGACTGTAGTGCGTAAAAATCCCAGGAGGTGCAGCTGTTTCTTAGATGCTGGAACCACCATGTGTGGCATCAACAATCATACCACGGTCAAAGTTGCTTAGATTATGCATCTTGCCCGTTCTAATGTTTGGTCGACCAACAACTAAAGCTCTCTACTCTATATACTCTATATATTGAGTTGCAGGCAGCCACATGATTCGCTGTTCGAATGTAACCTTCCTTGATGGGCTAAATCAGGTCTGTAGAGCTGATGGCATGACCTATGTCATTGTTTTGGATAATGTCAGGTTCCGCCGTGCTCATATGGTGCAAGCATGGTTTCAGGCCCATCCACAATTTACCACCCTGTACTTACTCCCATACTCTCCTTTCCTTAACCCGATTGAGGAATTTTTCTCCAGATGGAGGTGGAAGGTATATATATATGATAGGCACCCTTCTCCAGGCCATGGATGACGCCTGCAATGACATCACGGCAGACCAGTGTCAGGCCTGGATTCGCCATGCCCGAAGATTCTTCCCAAGATGTTTGGCTAATGAAAACATCCATTGTGATGTGGATGAGAACCTGTGGCCAAATCCACAAGACAGGGTTGATGGAAATATAGAAGTACAGTAATCAATCTTTGTTTTGCTTTTTACAGTAAGCCAGGTGAGGAACACCACAGTGATGTTTTACAGTAAGCCAGGTGAGGAACACCGCAGTGATGTTTTACAGTAAGCCAGGTGAGGAATACCGCAGTGATGCTTTACAGTAAGCCAGGTGAGGAACACCACAGTGATGTTTTGCAGTAAGCCAGGTGAGGAACACCGCAGTGATGTTTTACAGTAAGCCAGGTGAGGAACACCGCAGTGAGGTTTTACAGTAAGCCAGGTGAGGAACACCACAGTGATGTTTTACAGTAAGCCAGGTGAGGAACACCGCAGTGATGTTTTACAGTAAGCCAGGTGAGGAATACCGCAGTGATGCTTTACAGTAAGCTAGGTGAGGAACACCACAGTGATGTTTTGCAGTAAGCCAGGTGAGGAACACCGCAGTGATGTTTTACAGTAAGCCAGGTGAGGAACACCGCAGTGAGGTTTTACAGTAAGCCAGGTGAGGAACACCACAGTGATGTTTTACAGTAAGCCAGGTGAGGAACACGGCAGTGATGTTTTACAGTAAGCCAGGTGAGGAACACCGCAGTGATGTTTTATAGTAAGCCAGGTGAGGAACACCGCAGTGATGTTTTACAGTAAGCCAGGTGAGGCACACTGCAGTGATGTTTTACAGTAAGCCAGGTGAGAAACACTGCAGTGATGTTTTACAGTAAGCCAGGTGAGGAACACCACAGTGATGTTTTACAGTAAGCCAGGTGAGGAACACCACAGTGATGTTTTACAGTAAGCCAGGTGAGGAACACCGCAGTGATGTTTTACAGTAAGCCAGGTGAGGAACACTGCAGCGATGTTTTACAGTAAGCCAGGTGAGGAACACTGCAGTGATGTTTTACAGTAAGCCAGGTGAGGAACACCGCAGTTGACCTTTACTGTAACTGTTTTTTCTATTTTTGTAGCTAATTATTTTTGCTTTGATTCAAAGAAACCCGTGTAGCATATCAATAAGCTGATTAAACAGCATCATCATTACACAGGTGCACCTTGTGCTGGGTACAATAAAATCCCACTCTAAAATGTGCAATTTTGTCACATAACACAATGCCACAGATGTCTCAAGTTTTGAGGGAGAGTGCAATTAGCATACTGACTGTAGGAATGTCCACCAGAGCTGTTGCCAGAGAATTGAATGTTCATTTCTCTACCATAAGCCGCCTCCAACGTTGTTTTAAAGAATTTGGCAGTATGTCAAACCAGCCTCAAAACCACAGACCAAGTGTAACCATGCCAGCTCAGTACCTCCACATTACCAGCTTCTTCACCTGTGGGATTGTATGAGACCAGCCACTCAGACAACTGATGAAACTGAGGAGTATTTCTGAAGGTAATAAAGCCCTTTTCTGGGGAAAAACTCATTCTGATTGGCTGTGCCTGGCTCCCCAGTGGGTGGGCCTAGCTCCCAAGTGGTGGGCCCATGGCTGCGCCCCCTGCCCAGTCATGTGAACTGCATCTAAATCCATAGATTAGGGCCGGATAACTCAGCAACTCAGTAACTCGGTAAATTGTAACACGTTGCATTTATATTTTTGGTCAGTATATATGAGTGACTGTGTCCAACACACCTGTTGTTATGTAGGGCACCTACAGACCACAAAATGATGTTGTTAAGTAGGGCACCTACAGATCACAAAATCATGTTGTTATGTAGGGCACCTACAGATCACAAAATGATGTTGTTATGTAGGGCACCTACAGATCACAAAATGATGTTGTTATGTAGGGCACCTACAGATCACAAAATCATGTTGTTATGTAGGGCACCTACAGATCACAAAATGATGTTGTTATGTAGGGCACCTACAGATCACAAAATCATGTTGTTATGTAGGGCACCTACAGATCACAAAATCATGTTGTTATGTAGGGCACCTACAGATCACAAAATCATGTTGTTATGTAGGGCACCTACAGATCACAAAATCATGTTGTTATGTAGGGCACCTACAGATCACAAAATCATGTTGTTATGTAGGGCACCTACAGATCACAAAATCATGTTGTTATGTAGGGCATCTACAGATCACAAAATGATGTTGTTATGTAGGGCACCTACAGATCAAAAAATGATGTTGTTATGTAGGGCACCTACAGATCACAAAATCATGTTGTTATGTAGGGCACCTACAGATCCCAAAATCATGTTGTTATGTAGGGCACTTACAGATCACAAAATGATGTTGTTATGTAGGGCACCTACAGATCACAAAATCATGTTGTTATGTAGGGCACCTACAGATCACAAAATCATGTTGTTATGTAGGGCATCTACAGATCACAAAATGATGTTGTTATGTAGGGCACTTACAGATCACAAAATGATGTTGTTATGTAGGGCACCTACAGATCACAAAATCATGTTGTTATGTAGGGCACCTACAGATCACAAAATGATGTTGTTATGTAGGGCACCTACAGATCACAAAATCATGTTGTTATGTAGGGCACCTACAGATCACAAAATGATGTTGTTATGTAGGGCACTTACAGATCACAAAATGATGTTGTTATGTAGGGCACCTACAGATCACAAAAGGATGTGGTTATGACATGTACTGCTAAAACAAAGTTTTAAGGAAATACAGGCAGGCATCATATTACTACAACACATAACAGCTCAACCAAGCCGGATGGTCTTGTAAGTATAAAAGCAACGCTTGCTTTCATGTAAAAAAAAAGGTAGTGGAATGGGATAATGTCTTCGTGTGGTGTGTGAAGATTCCAAAACTCTACCTTGTATGCAGTATAAACCACATTATTGTGCTAACAACTTCTATAAGAGTATGAATTAGGCTGTTTGAGTAGGTTTGAATCCTAAGCAAGCTGCCTACACATTTGTTTGAAGTACAATAGACCCACATAGCTACTGTAGTAGGTCAAAGTTGTGTGCTGGAAAACCTTGGTAGAGCATGGGTGGAGTAGGCATTGTGGTGCTCATGTAATTTCTTTTTCGGCTTCAGACCAACGCCTACTGTTAATTTAAAACATAGTATTTTGTTTTTAATATGCTATCAATATGTACATGCTCCCATTGTCTTTACAAGCTAGTGTATGCTGTAAACATCTCTGTATGTAGGCTTATGTGTGTGTGTGTGTGTGTGTGTGTGTGTGTGTGTGTGTGTGTGTGTGTGTGTGTGTGTGTGTGTGTGTGTGTGTGTGTGAGAGAGAGATCATTACTGAATGAGTGTGTTTGCGATCGTCTTCGAAAGTGTGTGTTTGGGATTGCCTCTGGATGTGTGTGTATGGAGTTATTGTCTCTTCTCAGGAGCAGTCAGAATACTTGGCTGCAATGTTTCACCCCCTGCTCATTGCTGATAAGCAACATTGCTTATCACTGTCTTTTTCTCTTTCTGTCTCTTTGTCTGCCTGTCTGTGATAGAGTGCCCTTGGGCCAGTAACCGAAAGGTTGCTCGATCGAATCCCCAAGCTGACAAGGTAAAAATAGTTCGTTCTGCCCCTGAGCAAGACAGTTAACCCACTGTTCCCCGGGCGCCGATGGAGTGGTGTCGATTAAGGCAGCCCCCCGAATCTCTCTGATTCAGAGGGGTTGGGTTAAATACAGAAGACACATTTCAGTTGAATGCATTCAGTTGTACAATTTCCCTTTGTAATTCATGGCTGGATTCATAATACTAAAGAACTCAATTACACACACGCACACACACCCTGAATATTCAACAGCTGAGTGCTAGCACTCACATCCAAAAGTCAAGTACTGTGTGTTTGTGCATGCGTGCCAGTGATTATGGCCTTATTTCTATTACAGCATGTTGGATGACTGTCATTCACGTTCCATTCACCTAGTTCAATTAACATCGATAGGTTTAGCAATTACAGCTGCAAGTCTCTCGGGGTATGTCTCTATAAGCTTGGCACATCTAGCCACTGGGACTTTTGCCTATACTTCAAGGCAAAACTGCTCCAGCTCCTTCAAGTTGGATGGGTTCCGCTGGTGCACAACAATCTTTAAGTCATACCACAGATTCTCAATTGGATTGAGGTCTGGGCTTTGACTAGGCATTCCAAGACATTTACATTTTCCCCTTAAACCACTTGAGTGTTGCTTTAGCAGTATGCTTAGGGTCATTGTCCTGCTGGAAGGTGAACCTCCGTCCGTCTTAAATCTCTGGAAGACTGAAACAGGCTTCCCTCAAGAATTTCCCTGTATTTAGTGCCATCCATCATTCCTTCAATTCTGACCAGTATCCCAGTCCCTGCCGATGAAAAACAGACCCACAGCATGATGCTGCCATGGTGCTCTCTGGGTGATGAGAGGAGTTGGGTTTGCGCCAGACATAGCGTTTTCTTTGATGGCTTAAAAGCTCAATTTTAGTCTCATCTGTTCAGAGTACCTTCCATATGTTTGGGGAGTCTCCCATATGCCTTTTGGTGAACACCAAACGTGTTTGCTTATTTTTTTCTTTAAGCAATGGCTTTTTTTCTGTCCAAACATCCGTAATTCCCAGGTCTGTGGAGCGTATGGCTTAAAGTGGTCCTATGGACAGATACTCCAATCTCTGCTGAGGAGCTTTGCAGCTCCTTCAGGGTTATCTTTGGTATCTTTGTTGCCTCTCTGATTAATGCAATCCTTGACTGCTCCGTGAGGTTTGGTGGGTGGCCCTCTCTTGGCAAGTTTGTTGTGGTGTCATATTCTTTCCATTTTTTAATAATGGATTTAATGGTGCTCCGTGGGATGTTCAAGTTTTGGATATTTTTTTATAACCCATCTGTACTCCACAACCTTGTCCCTGACCTGTTTGGAGAGCTCATTGGTCTTCATGGTGCTGCTTGCTTGGTGGTGCCCCTTGCTTAGTGGTGCTGCAGACTCTGGAGCCTTTCATAAAAGGTTTATATATACTGAGATCATGTGACAGATTATGTGACACTTAGATTGCACACAGGTGGACTTTATTTAACTAATTATGTGACTTCTGAAGGTAATTGGTTGCACCATATCTTATTTAGGAGCTTCATAGCAAAGGGGGTGAATACATATGCACACCACTTTTTCATTTCACTTCACCAATTTGGACTATTTTGTGTATGTCCATTACATGAAATCCAAATAAAAATCAATTTAAATTACAGGTTGTAATGCAACAAAATAGGAAAAATGCCAAGGGGGATGAATACTTTTGCAAGGTACTGTATAGTCAGTAAGCAGTTTAGCAATTACATCGGCGGACCCCGGTGGCAATACATTTGTTCAACTAAAAGCTTACCTTGACTTGAAGTTCTAGTGTTGTGTCGGTTAGTTATAGACAGCTAACTAACCTAGCCAACCTCTGCTTGAGTAGGGTGTTTGACTAGGCTAAACTAGCTAGTTGCATTTGCTAGCTAAGTAAGTTAAACTGAAAGTGAGGGGGAAAAAATATGAAATATGAAATATGGCGCTCTACCTCTCTCCTTCATTTTTTAAGAATTTAATTTGTTCAAAACTGTTCAACTATTGTCTCTCTCTCTCTTTGAGTCAACTACTCACCCCATTTTATGCACTGCAGTGCTAGCAAGCTGTAGCTTATGTTTTCAGTACTAGGTTCATTCTCTGATCCTTTGATTGGGTGGACAATATGTCAGTTCATGCTGCAAAAGCTCTGATAGGTTGGAGGATAACCTTCGGAAGTTGTCATAATTACTGCGTAAGTATGGAAGGGGGTGAGAACCATGAGCCTCCAAGGTTTTGTATTGAAGTCAATGTACCCAGAGGAGGATGGAAGCTAGCTGTCCTCCGGCTACACCATGGTGCTACCCTACAGAGTGCTGTTGAGGCTACTGTCGACCTTCAATGCAAAACAGTCTGTTTTAGTAAATAATTTGATGATGTGAATATATTTAGTATTGTTATATCTAAAAAGGATAACGTTTTAAAGGTTTTACTATTTTTATTTTTATGAAATTCACTAAGGCGGATGGTTCTCCCCTTCCTCCTCTGAGCAGCCTCCACTGATGTGTGCATCCATGTGTATGCAGCAGCATTAGTAAACCCTGAGTATGCACACACACACACACACACACACACACACACACAGAAACACACACACACACACACACACACACACACACACACACACACTTTGGCTGTGGCCGTCTCCCCTGTCCCCTCTGACTTCCTCTGCCATGGCATCCGTCTCTGACGATAGCTCAAGGCTGTCATGAAGCTATTTCCAATTAAGTACAGCGCAGGAATGAATTAAATAAACAAAATAATAAAGCAACGCATCCATCTTAGAGCCAGAGAGCTGTCCACTGAGATGGAGGGTGGCAGTGGAGGAGGAGGAGGAGGGGAGAGGGATAAGAATGAGGGGGAAAAGATAAGTTATTAAAAGAGGGGCTGATGATTAAAAGTTATAAATGGTCTCAATCACAAGGCCATCTGGCAGAGCCTGGGTAGAGCTGGGGAGAGGGAGACACGCCCAGGCTGATCCATACACTTCATACAGTTTCACACTTCATCATGGGTATACAGTCTGATTAACGCTTTCTGCATGGGGACTACTTCAGCTAGGGAAAGTGTTATTACAACTTTGTGAAGAGCAGGTTTGGCTTAAGGGAATATAGCACCAGTTGATGGTTCTGAGGTTAATGACAAACTGAAGGAGGAGAGTGTCAGTCTGTCTGTCTGTCTGTCTGTCTGTCTGTCTGTCTGTCTGTCTGTCTGTCTGTCTGTCTGAAGGAGGGGAATAGATGCGCGCATGCATCAGCATGAGACCCGTACCCCCCCAACACACACACCATTCCACTCAGAGAGTGAGCACGGAGATATAACCCCCCCTATACATAATCATCCTGACGTACATTAACAGTGACAACCATGAGAAAAATAATCCAGCGTTTAATTTTCTGATCTAATTACCTATCCCAACCTGCTAATGTGTTTATTTCACTGGCCCTTATCTGCACGGGAGGGAGAGTCAGTGTAATGTGTATGTAAATCACCTCAGACCATTACAGCAGCAGACATGATAGCTATCAGTGCAATATTAGTAATGCAATGAGCCGATGGCAGGGGAGATGAGAGAGTGGTTAGTAAGACCTAGTAAAGAACAAATACAAACATACACACACACACGCACACCCACCCACACCCACCCACACACACACACGCACACCCACCCACACACACACACACACACACACACACACACATCTGACTACTCTACAGCCTGAGTGCCTGGTGTAATGGTTTAGGAATAAAGAGGGAGACAAATGAAGAGAGAGAGAGAGAGAGTGGTGGAAAGCCATAGGGAGAGCTAGAGGCATAGGGATGCATTATAAATGGACGGTGGAAGTTGTAACGGTTAAGAGACAAGGAGTTCCAACATCATTTTGTTCACTATACCTCTCCCTCTCCACCTTTCACATACATATACACACATGCACGCACGAACAAACTCAAACACACGTACACACACATACACACACATGCACGCACGAACACGAACAAACTCACACACACGTACACACACGTACACACACGTACACACACACACACACACACACACACACACACACACACACACACACACACACACACACACACACACACACACACACACACACACACACACACACACACACACACACACACACAGAGGTGGCATCTCTAATCCTGTCAAGTTGAAGCAGCAGTATGGTTGAGAAAGCTACAAGACAGGGAGAGTTAAAGACAGAATGCTTCCCTACAGCGTTTCCTGAGCGATCGCACACACACACGACAAAAAAACTACACACACACCATTCAGGTTTTCTATATTCTCTCTGACTGCAGTCCCACCTGGGTGGAAGCGTAGCCTGAGGACCATGGAGGTGGAAGAGAAACTGCAGTGAAAAGCATTTTACTTCACCATGGGAGGGGGTGACAGGGCTCCACTAGCACAGCCAGGGTCCCTGACACACTTCGATACACATGGATACACACGGACACACACACACACACACACACACACACACACACACACACACACACACACACACACACACACACACACACACAGATGGAGTAAATATTGTACTGCAGCTGTGATACTATACTGCAAACAAACCAGCCAGTCACCATCTCTCCCACACTGGCCTACACTGCCTGCCAGATTTCAATGGTTTTGAATTAGGTTAAGTTTTGAATGGCACATTCTCCTAGACCTCAATCTACCTTGTTCCTCATACAAACCAACTGGTCTGGACCAGGGTCCTGTCAAAAGACTGGGGTGTCTACCTTCCACTCACTCCCCCTTTCACATTCTCTTCTTTTCACACACTCCTTCTTCCACTCCTCTGTCTCTGTGAGCGCGGGCGGCAGAGAGATGAGAGACGTGGGGCTGCTTAGCATTCAGTCTCATTGTGCTACAGCTCAGTCTATTTTAGCCTAATGTTATCCTGAATGGATCCTCTACAACATGGAAAGCACCTCCTTCACCTCTATTCACTGGGGGAAATGAGGTTTCTGTGTGTGAGTGTGTTGGTTTCATCAAACTGTAAGGCACCAGGCTGAATGAATAGACACACTGGTACATATCCTCCTATTGTGTCAAACACCATTGTCATGTCAGACCGTTGGCAGTACACCACACCCTCCTCTCCCCTAGAGAGAGACACCAGCCTGAAGAGGGTTTTCACCCCGCTCCCGCTACCTCTCTGTCGCACAATTACCACCAATATTGTAAATAGTGGTATAATGGGCCATAAATTAGATGCAAGATATTGTCCACGGCCTGAACATGAGCTGATATGATTTTAATGGGGGATCGTAAACCAGGCTGTAAATACTTGAACAGTCATTGAGTTTATGACACGCCGCTCAGCAGGTATAGAAATGGCTTGAGTAGAATGTACATTGTTCTAAAATCTATGGGATCCTTTACCATTACTCATATTTCTGATCAGCATTCTTTCATCAAATGTTGCTTTCCCCTAACCACCAAACCCGTCATCTGAAATCATTTGTCAGCTTCTGTTGTCATAACTAATTTATCACCACAGTGATGGGAGCCACATCCAAGCAACTATGGGGTGGCAGGGTAGCCTAGTGGTTAGAGCATTGGACTATTAACCGAAAGGTTGCAAGATTGAATCTGTCGTTCTGCTCCTGAACAAGGCAGTTAACCCTAAGCCGTCATTGAAAATAATAATTTGTTTTTATCTGACTTGCCAAGTTAAATAAAGGTAAAATAACTGCACTTGACCTAGAAAGATAGGAATACACAACTTGTTAAGTAAAAAGAGCATTGTCACGACTTCTACCGAAGGTAACTCCTCTCCCTGTTCGGGCGGCGCTCTGCGTCGCCAGTTTACTAGCCGCTACCGATCCCTTTTTCCTTTTCTGGTTGTTTTGTCTCTGTTCCTTTTCACACCTGGTTTCAATTGCGTTTATTTCTGTGTGTTTAAAGGGTACCTGTTGCCTGACTTAATTCATGCGGGATTAAGCTTGTGTGTATTTGCGCTCGATTATCTTTGATGTTTATTGTTTTCACTATTACGCACGTGTAGTTAAGTTTCGGAACTGAGTTTGTTCCTCTGTGCATTTTGCACGAGTTTCTGTATTGTTTCCACTATTTAGGCACTTGTATGTAAGTGTCGGAACTGTGGTTGTTCCTCTTGCCAGTTCGTCTTGTTTGTCAAGTCAACCAGCGTTTTGTCTCCGCTCCTGCTTTTCCCCAGTCTCTCTTTTTCTCTTTTTTGACCCTTGCCTGTCCTGTCTCTGAGCCCGTCTGCCTGACCACTCTGCCTGCCCCTGACCCCACCTGCCTGACCACTCTGCCTGTCCTGTCTCTGAGCCCGTCTGCCTGACCACTCTGCCTGCCCCTGACCTCACCTGCCTGACCACTCTGCCTGCCCCTGACCCTGACCCCACCTGCCTGACCACTCTGCCTGCCCCTGACCCTGCCTGCCGTCCTGTACCTTTGCCCCACCCCTGGATTACCGACCTCTGCTTGTCCCGAACCTGAGCCTGCCTTCCTGTAACTTTCCCCCACTACTCTGGTTATCAACCCCTGCCTGTCTTGACCTGTTGTTTGCCTGCCCTGTTGCTGTAATAAACATTGTTACCCCGACACAGTCTGGGTCTTACCTTCAAACCTGATAGTGCAGTCTGTTTGTGCCAGCCACAAAGACATCTGGAGCATGTTTGGCTCTTTAACAACCAGTAGAACATCTACATAAAACTACAATTACAAACCCCCATAAAAAGTCAAATGGGCCTCCACATTTCACAGCTCTAAAACTGGATTGATGAGGAAGAGAGGTTGGGCATATTTCAAAAGACCAAAAAAGGCCTCCAAACAGAATAAATAAAACTCTGGCCCCAGCAATCATCACCCTACTCTAAATAGTTTGGGAAATTCATGTGATATTAACAAGCGCGATGGATAGAGAAAGAAAGAAAGAATTGTATCATTACGTCAAATGTATGTTCTGGTAATATTTACGGCTCTAATAAGAGCGGGTAAGCAAAGAGGCAGAGAAACGCTGGAGGACATATATCCTGTGTCAGCAGATTTTTA